>NC_036858.1:1845881-1859073 GCF_002910315.2 Salvelinus sp. IW2-2015 | reverse complement strand
CCTGTAACAGGGAACTGTGGTTCCTAATACCTCCTGTAACAGGGAACTGTGGTTCCTAATAGCACCTGTAACAGGGAACTGTGGTTCCTAATACTGCCTGTAACAGGGAACTGTGGTTCCTAATAGCACCTGTAACAGGGAACTGCACCATAAATTTCACCATAAACACATTCGCTATCTGTACCGATGTCCGATCATAACTTTGATCCTCCAGGCGTCAACATATTAACCCTCCTGTTGTGTTCGCTTCATGTTAATTAATTGTGTTCCTGGTCCAAAATGACCTCCCCATTATAGCTGATTATAAATCCATAATAATACATATATTATCACCTAATGTTGTGTTAGATCTTTTTATCAACTTAAGTTCTTGTGAACATTATAAGTTTTGAACTTCTATTTGCTATTCATGGCCTGTAGGCCTCATTGACCTGAGCTCATACAACTAGTTTTTGAGTTAAAAAAGCATAATGTATGGATTATTTTGACTATAACAAATACTCAGATGAAACATATTGTGCTATTTATCACAGACTACTTTGTGTCAAAGTTTAACAAGGACTCTCTCTTCCTCACCAGTGTCATGATCAAAGATATGATCAAGAACCTCACATACAGTATATCGTTTGGTCATTGTGCCGCCACAGAATGAATTGTGAGCAAGGCCTCAAAAAAGCTTTATATACCAGAGCTGTGAGAATAGTTCTATATGTTATTGAAACAATGTTGCGATTGTTTGTGAGAATGCCAACAGGTGTGGTTCCCCTGGGGGAAAGATTATACTGGGGAAAGGTTCCCCTGGGGGAAAGATTCTACTGGGGAAAGGTTCCCGTGGGGGAAAGATGATACTGGGAAAAGATATACTGGGGGAAAGGTCCCTCTGGGCGAAAGATTCTACTGGGAGCTCCCGGGGAAAGGTTCCCCTGGGGGAAAGATTATACTGGGAATCTGGGGGGAAATAGGTTCCCGTGGGGAAAGATTCTACTGGGGGAAAGGTTCCCGTGGGGGAAAGGATTCTACTGGGGACAAGGTTCCCGTGGGGGAAAAGATTCTACTGGGGAAAGGTTCCCGTGGGGGAAAGATTCTACTGGGGAAAGGTTCCCCTGGGGGAAAGATTCTACTGGGGAAAGGTTTCCCCTGGGGAAGATCTTACTGGGGAAAGGTTCCGTGGGGAAAGATTATACTGGGAAAGGTTCCCCTGGGGAAAGATTCTACTGGGGAAAGGTTCCTGGGGGAAAGTTCCCCTGGGGGAAGATTATACTGGGGAAAGATGTATACTGGGGGAAGGTTCCCCTGGGGAAAGATTCTACTGGGGAAAGGTCCGTGGGGGAAAGCTTCTACTGGGAAAGGTTCCCGTGGGGGAAAGATTCTACTGGGGAAAGGTTCCCGTGGGGGAAAGATTCTACTGGGGAAAGGTTCCCGTGGGGAAAGATTCTACCTGGGGAAAGGTTCCCCTGGGGAAAGATTCTACTGGGGAAAGGTTCCCCTGGGGGAAAGATTTCTACTGGGAAAGGTTCCCCTGGGGGAAAGATTCTACTGGGGAAGGTTCCCTGGGGAAAGTTATACTGGGAAAGGTTCCCGTGGGGGAAAGATTCTACTGGGAAAGGTTCCCTGGGGGAAAGATTATACTGGGGGAAGGTTCCCCTGGGGAAAGATTCTACTGGGGGAAAGGTTCCCCTGGGGGAAAGATTCTACTGGGAAAGGTTCCCGTGGGGGAAGATTCTACTGGGGAAAGGTTCCCTGGGGGAAAGATTATACTGGGGAAAGATATAACTGGGGGAAAGGTTCCCCTGGGGAAAGATTCTACTGGGGGAAAGGTTCCCCTGGGAAAGGTTCCCGTGGGGGAAAGATTCTACTGGGGAAAGGTTCCCGTGGGGAAAGATTCTACTGGGGGAAAGGTTCGTCGGGGGAAATTCCTATGGGGAAAGGTTCCCCTGGGGGAAGATTTCTACTGGGGAAAGGTTCCCTGGGGAAAGAATTCTACTGGGGGAAAGGATTCCCCTGGGGGAAGATTCTACTGGGGAAAGGTTCCCTGGGAAAGATTATACTGGGGAAAGGTTCCCGTGGGGAAAGATTATACTGGGGAAAGTTCCCGTGGGGTTGCCATGGAAGCCAGAAGGTGTGAGTGTGTGTGTGCTCAAAACACACATGCATGTGGGGGGTCTGGGAGAGGAAGTATGTCCATCTGATGAATGTGCATGTGCCTGAACTCAATCTTACCACCTAATTGTAGGTCTCACCCATTCATTTCTAATGACCGGTCATTTTGACCGGGAACACCACAGGTGTACACAAGTTAAATAAAACACCAAAAACGTTATGAAATCATCAACATGTATTTTGTGTTTCAGATGCCTTGTGTGACAAAGTCATGGAACATTATGACAATCAGATTAAATGAACTACATTTTTCAGAGAGAACTTGTAAATCGGTCCATACGACTGGAACACAGCAGGAGGGTTAAGATTAGTACTTATATTTTGAAATGTATTTGACCGCTGTGCATAGAATGGAAGATCAGAAAGAATACTGGGTTAATCAAGTGTTATCCCTCTGTGTGTGGTGGCAGGTGTGGAAGGGTTAAATGTGGTGAAGACAGCAGAGTGATGCTGGGCGAGACCAACCCTGCCGACTCCAAACCCGGCACCATCCGAGGAGACTACTGCATCAAGTGGGCAGGTGAGAATCAATCGCAGTACGAGACATAACACAATGATCTATAATGTAACGATTCTATGAAGCCTCAACCTTATGATGGATATGGATTATCGTCAGGGCCAGGTCCATACCAGTATCGCGATACTCGTTATATATATATATATATATACACCACATTTATGGGGTATTTTCACTTTTTATTTAGACAGAGAGAGCGAGGGAGATGCAGAGTGGTGGCTGGGACAGGATTCGTACCCATTCTGAGGGTGTAGTATTTGTGCTGCAGGGCGGTGTAGTATTTGTGCTGCAGGGCGGTGGCGTTATCCGTGCAGGTTGACGCTTTTTTCATGCGTCTTCTCCTGGAGGCAGAATTGAGCCATTTCTCCTTAAATAGCCGGCTGCAAGGTCAAAATTGTTTATATTGTAACAAATTTATGAAAACAAAAATGTGCTTTTTGGTCTTAATGTAAGGTTAGGCATTGTGGTTAGCAGTGTAGTTAAGGTTAGGCATTGTGGTTAGCAGTGTAGTTAAGGTTAGGCATTAGGGTTAGCAGTGTAGTTAAGGTTAGGCATTAGGGTTAGCAGTGTAGTTAAGGTCTGAGGACCCATGCCAAATCTCTTCAGTCTCCTGTGGAGGTAAAGGTGTTGTCGTGCCCTCTTCACGACTGTCTTGGTGTGTTTGGACCATGATAGTTTGTTGGTGATGTGGACACCAAGTAACTTGAAGCTCTCAACCTGCTCCATACAGCCCTGTCGATGAGAATGGGGGTCCTCCTTTTCCTGTAGTCCACAATCATCTCCTTTGTCTTGATCATGTTGAGGGAGAGGATGTTGATCTTGGCACCACCCGGCCAGGTCTTTGACCTCCTCCCTATAGGCTGTTCTCATCATTGTCCGTGATCAGGCCTACCACTGTTGTTGTCGTCGGCAAACTTGATAATGTGTTGGAGTCGTGCGCTGGCCTGCAGTCATGGGTGAACAGGGAGCGCTGGAGACGAATGAGCACGGACCCCTGAGGGGCTCCAGTTTTGAGGATCAGTGTGGCTGATGTTGTTACCTACCCTTACCACCTGGGGGCGTCCCGACGAAGTCCAGGATCCAGTTGCAGAGGGAGGTGTTTAGTCCAAGGGTCCTTAGCTTAGTGATGAGCTTTTAAGGGCACTGATCCTAGACCTGTGGGGTTATGGTTAGGTTTAAAAATCAGATTTGATGACTTTGTGGCTATGCAGCTAGTGACCATCTCTGCAGCGCTTCCTTCAGAACAAGCTCATCCTGCGTTATCAGCTATCGGGCACTATTTACATGCCTTGACAAACTACAGTACTTTCAACTCTATCCATAGGCCTAAAGATAAATATCTGTTCCTTATGTCATTAAACGATAATAATGGTTCTTTCCTTATTGTTTCAGGAACATCATCCATGGCAGTGACTCCGTAAGAGTGCTAACAGAGAGATCAAGCTGTGGTTCAAACCTGAGGAGCTGTACAGTTACACTAGCTGCTCCAGCAGCTGCTCTACTGAGGAGCTAAAGGCTACAAGTTGCCCCCAGGCCACAGGTCTAGGATCAGGTTTACCATCCATAAACCATTAGCATTAGAAGGGGGAATATAAATCTCTTCCTGGCCACTGAGGACCACACCACTTCCTGTTTCATCTTCTGTACCCATTTGTAATTGGTCCATCGCTGATTCCATTCATTCCTCTGGACATAGTTGTCATAGTGAATATGTTTTTTATTGTCATTTGTTCAACTTTCCAATAAATAAATAAAAATCACAACCCTTATTTTTCTTGTTGCTGATTATAACACACATAATTTTCTATAAGATTATATTGTTATTGTACGTTACATCATGAACATAAACTTTTCTTTGAACATACAGTTTAGTAGTGCGTCCATGTCTTGTGTGCCTCAGTGCTGTGACCAGATTGACATTTTCAAACATTAGCAGGCAGCCTCGTCACTGCCAACATGAAGAGGGATTAGCCGGCTCCATAATCTCAGATTGGGATTAACTAGATCTGCTGCTTTGCTCAGTTGAAACTAACGGTCGACCTTAATGTGGAGGAGCGGTGTGACCTGGGATGACACTAAGGTTGGAAGCATCAGCACACAATCTCAGGTCTGGCTCTCATCTCCAGGACGTGCCCACAAGTCAAACCCCATTTTGTCTGTCTTATCGGCCGGGGACATCTTCCCATCAATGGCCTTCTCGGCGTTCTGTTGAACAGACTCAAAACAAGTTGATGCATGTGTCCATTTCTGATGGATTTAAATGACTTGAGGCGAAGCCGTGGTTTAAAAGGTTTGGAGTGTGTGCTTCATAATGGACAGTGGTGTAAAGTACTTAAGTAAAAAATACTTTAAAGTACTAAAGTAGTTTTTTGTGGTATCTGTACTTAACTATTTATATTTTGAACAACTTTTATTTCACTACATTCCTAAAGAAAATTATGTTCTTTTTACTACATACATTTTCCTTACACGTTACATTTTGAATGCTTAGCAGGACAGGAAATGAGAACATCCCTGGTTCATCCCTACTGCCTCTGATCTGGCACACTCACTAAACACAAATGCTTTGTTTTTAAATTATGTCTGAGTGTTGAGTGCCCCTGGCTATCCGTAAATAAATAAACTGGTTTGCTTAATATAAGGAATTTTAGTTATTCATACTTTTACTTTTGATACTTAAGTATATTTTAGCAACTACATTTAGTTTTGATACTTAAGTATATTTAAAAACAAACACTTTGACTTTTACTCAATAGTATTTTACTGGGTAACTTTCACTTTTCCTTGAGTCATTTCTATTAAGGTATCTTTACTTTTACTTAAGAATGAGAATTGAAGTACTTTTTCCACCACTGATAATGGAACATCTTACCTCATACGACTTGTTGACCACATCTTTTCATGGCGTCTTTAATTTCCTGTGGTGTTTAAACCAAAGGAGGCTGGTGGGAGGAGCTATAGGACAGGCTCATTGTAATAATGGCTGAAATGGAATAGATGGAACAGAGTCAAACGTGATTGTCATGGGTTTAATGTGTTTGATACCGTTCCGTTTATTCCAATTACTATAGTTCCTCCACCAGCCTCCTCTGGTTCAAACAGCATTGAGGTGAAGTAGCCTATAGAACTATAGAGAAAAAAGAAAAAAAACGGCATTGACAAATATGGATAATTTAATAGTATCATTTTAATCAGCGTAAAAAAAATGTTTCTTTACAAAAATCGTTAACAGATACCTTTTCACAGCCATGCGGAAACAGTTTGTAATACTTGGAAACAAAGACAACAAAAATAATACAACCGATATTATGTCTACCAAACATTTGGTTATTTACAAATTCAAGGTATTGTCTATCAAACCTCGATCACAGCACAAAATGACCAGAAGAAAGAACGGAAACCTCATGTATCTAGATAGAGATGTACAAACCACATTGCAACCAAATTTCTACCACAAGGGTCAGTGTTTATAATTTCAATATTATATATTTTTTTAAACAAATCATTTAGTTATTTGTATCCAAAATAAAACACCAAAACATAACTTAAGCCCCTCCATTCATAATTACAGTTAATGAGAATTATTTCCCAATAAATAATAATAATAATACTTTATCAAATATATATGTAGCACCAATGATATATAACGGTTGAATATAGTGGGGTTTGTCACATACAAAAAAGAGACCGTGTTAGTATTCAAAGAACAGACACCTCATTCTAGATTGACCCCCTACTTCCACTAGAACATTTAAGATCTGAAAGGTTTGGATAGGTGTAAGAAATATGCCTCAAAATGCCACTAAGCCTATCAAAAGGGCAAAATGGAGCTAGTACCATCTTTCTCACTACTATCAATCCTTTCGGATCTATAGGATGAGTAGGGTTAGTGGTAGGGATCGATTTAGAGTGAGCGGTAGCACGACCAAAGACCATAACAGCAAAACAAGCTCAGTGTTGGTCCACAGAAAGACCTTACAAATTTGCATGCACTAACTCCGATTGATCGGTCCCCAATCAGCCCCTCCCTCTACACACTTCCTGAATCGCCCCTTGTACATCTGAACGAATAGGTGTGAGCCTATAATGGCATCCTGTTCTTACAGGTCTCTAAGGGGAGATTCAGAGGTGTTGCTTTTGGATTGGGCATCTCAGTGACATTGGGATATTCCTACATCCATTTCTGAAGAATAAAGAGTCATAGTATCACTGAAAAAGAAACCTCTCTCTCCAAAAATGTGATTGTGCATTAGGAATTATTTGGGTTATTTGAAGGTAGCAGCAAAGTTAGTCTATAAACAGTTTGTGTCTTTTTGTTTTCTAAGATACGTAATTTGATCAGTTAATTGGTTAAGATTACCACAATTCTTTAACACTTTCTTCATTCTCATCTAGCTAGTCATAGTCTGTGGCCAGATCTGATTTCTTGAAGTTAACAAAACCAAATCCTGAACTCCAAAACCTTTTTCACATAAGAGATAGTGACACACTACATTAATTTACTCCGCTGGACATTGTATATAACCTTAATTAATATAAAAATCAATCTAAAATCCAGAGAGGAAACGGTAGAAACTATTGATCGTAATCCTTTGGAAAAGGAACTACACATGGAAACAATAATTGAGGGTAAAACTAGCTTACACAAAGCATGGCGTCAAACTGAACACCGATCAAGGGTTCTCAACGCATTGTTAATCATTAGAACATGAAGGGTTATGTAAAATACCTCACCAAATCAACAGAACAATAACAATACAAGAAACCATATCAAAAACAGGGGAGAAATCAACATTCAGACATGGACAAAAACATTAATTTGTGAGCAAGTGTATTCCATTAAGACTTTCCTTTGAATAACTTTATGCAATGTCATTCTGTTTAATTGTGACTGTAATGCACTTTGCTTGACCCTTGCAGCGCAAAAACACCTTAGAGAAAAATGCAAAACATTTCCTGAGAAGTTAATGTCAACCTTACTGGTATAGAAAAGAGAGATTCTAGGTCATCTCCCATCCACTGCAACAATAACTGAGCTAGATCAACTTTTCTGTACTATTCTATTATACATAGTGGATTCAAAATAACATCTAATTATATTCGTGTTTATAGACCATAGTTCACATAGTTGCCATAGTTATGCAATAGAATGTACGGTCAATTGAAGCAAGTATAATATATTTCATGTACCTTAATATCACTTTAGGGTGTTGTAATTCAGCGATCTGACATAGCAAAATACAGAAAAACATTATTGCATATTATTCCATTCGAGGACTACCTCAAAATGTGCTGTTACAAAATATCTGTGTTTCGGTGTCTAGTCAGACATATGAGGATATTATTATTTTTTATTTGCATATGGTATATCAAGTTTGCCCAAACCTGCATCTCGGATTAAGAGACACATTATGATGTCACTATGACCCCCAACCCTGTCTCTATTTGACTGCCAAGCTCACCAGGAGGTAGTAACAACAATATAACATATCACTGCGAGGGAGGGAGAGAGAGGAAGTCTAGATACAATTGTCAACACTCACTACCAGCTACAATGCACAAGCAGAATTCAGGAAGTTGGGAGGATCTCCAACCAATCAGGAATCTAGCAAAAATGTATGCGCCTAAATGGTGAATAAAGAAGCCAAATGGGAAAGGTTTTCTCCTGCTATAGCCTAATCCAATAGATCCCATTGGTTTTGTGAATGGCACTTACAAAGGCTATCAACAAAGCAATGTTAATAAATGGAGACATTAACACGACAAAGTTGTTATACAGTGGCTCAGTTGAATACTTAACCAGTACACATCCATTTGGCTCTGAAAATAAAGAATTAGCCATAAAACAAGAGAGGGGAATCCTAACCAAACGGTTTTGCATACCTTGATGTCATTCTTGACATGTAGCCTACAATGTTTTATTTCTGATTGACATCATTTTAGGATTAAACTTTGCTCGATTGATAGAAATTCTCTCTCTTTTAGGACAGATTTATGAAGAGTTTCGACTTGTTTTCTTAGAAGAAATAGGTTATGACAAGAATAAGACATTATGGTTGAGTGTAATAACGAGTATCTAATGTGGTCTAGCTTCGTGTTCTGGAGTTGTTTCCCAGTAAAAAAACACTGATGCAAACACTAGATAAGTCTGGTCTCTCTATTGTAAAGCTGCTGACATGCTAGAGGTAAGGATGGTTTCAACAAGCCAGAGAGAACTGGCTGTTTGTTCCTGTAGTGCAATCTGTGATCGTGTTTATCTAGTGTTCCCAACACACACAATAGCAGACTACATAGTATGCTAGCCAATACTAAGGAGTATGTCCGTTAACCTATTGGGGCACAAACCCCATCTAGTCTAAGAGACTCCTTTCACAAGGTTTTAAAACCCACTCAGGCCAAATCACTTTCCTTATATCTACATAGTTCTATATTGAATAGGTCTCGTCTATGAATATGTATCCTTACTATAATATCCACACCACTCCCCCAAAGAGCTGTCGATAACAAATCAGCATTTAAGACAAAATAACAACCCTCCAATTTAAAAGTAAAAAACTAAAAAAAACAGAAACTTTACCAAACTTCATGTACTATTAAAAATCAAAGCAAGTCCACCTGGCAAAATTGTTGGAAAAAGATTCTGTTTTATACAGCTCTTTCCCTCCCCTCCCTCCTTTCCTCGCTTTCAAGACCGCGTGAAATAAAATCCCTCCCTCCCTCGCTCAAGACCAAGTGAAATTCAATCCCTCCTTCCTTAGCTCTCTTACCTGAAAGAAATAAACCAAAGACCTATATATCTGTCACATTTAGTGCAGGTGTCTGTGTGTGTGTGTCCCGAGTTGTGTCACAGGTCCTGCCTGGCCTACGGCAGGGTGGTGGGAGAGACAGAGTACCCAGAGAACAGGCTTTCTGTTGTGGGCATCCAGAGCTCCAGGCCCCCTGCCTAGATGCATTTATGGGGAAGACAGAAAGCCATGGTCGTTTCCAATCATTCAGGGATGTGGGATTCTGATCAGCGTTGTCCAGGTATCATAGCCCTCTTCCGGGCCAGTGGCTTTAGGAAGTGTACCGGTTTACCCGTTTATATGGTATGTTGGTCTCACTGAATGAGTGACTGTCCATCAGGGCTCCAGGGTTTGATGTTGTAGCTGCTCAGAAAGTGTTCTTCTTCCCTGGATGGTTTTTGGGGAGACCTAAGTAGCTCCCTGTCTTGATTTTGTGGGGTAAGGTTTGGGTTTCAGGGCATGTAGTCACTTAGTGTTTTTGGGGTACAAGTCCCCCAGCAGTATTCTCCCTGATTGCAGTGTTAGAGGCCATCTTTTCTGGAAGAGTTTTTTTTGAGAGCTCTCCATGCTCCCTGCCCTGTTGCTCTTGTCTTGGTTTAGGGATGTGTCTTGTCGTAGTAGGGTTGTAGGCAGTGTCTCTCTGGATGTTGGATTTCAGGGTATTGTCCGGCTCCCCCTTACCCTCCAGGCTTAGCCCCGGTCCCCTGTCCCCCTGTCAAAGGCTCCTGTTTGATGTAGTAGCTTGCCAGAGCCGATGCTCTCCTGGTCTGAGACGCCCTGGAGAAGGTGAACTCATCGACCTCAGCCTGTTCCTCCTTAAGACGTAACAGAGACTCTAGAGTGAGGAGAGAGAGAGGGAGAGAGAGTTAGCAAAATAGAGGGTTACATCATTTTAAATAAATTGTCGAAAGCTGTCCAGCATACAAGACAGAAAATAAATGTTTAACACCAAGACCAGAAAAAATAGCTAAACAACCATTAAAAAAAATATATATTCTCTTAGGGGTAAACAACCATTTTTAGTCACAAAACGCTTTTCAGCACAAGACCAGCTATCCTTGTTAATTAATACCTAGCCCTCCATCTGAGCCTGTAGTTCTGTAATGAAACCAGACTTCTACAGTATATTTATATCACCACTTCTCCTCCTTCCTGCAGACGTCCTGCTCACCTAGTACGCATCATGAGGTGAGAGAGAATTGCCCTTTTCTCACATTAGTACTTTCACTTCAATAACGTGACACCGAAAACAGGTGAATAGAACTTTGCCTTCATGCAGGTGTATCCAACACACAGCGATCACACAGCAGGGTCAGCACCTACAGTGGCTGAGGACTGACCCCTGTTAGCACCCTCTGTCTGTGTGGAGGTCTACTGGTTATTTATTGGTAGTGTTACCTGTTTGTGGGTGTGATGGTGGTGTGGTAGTGGTGGTGGGTGCGGGACCGGGGGGCCAGAGTGGGCACTGGCTGGAGTAAGGGGGCGGACTCTGCTCTTCGTCCTCCCCTGATAGGCTCCTCCTCCTGCCTGCCTGACTGAAGAGCCGACGACCAACCGGAACCTTCCGCTCTAGACACCAAGTTGACTCAGGTAAGCTACTACGGGTGCTTTCAGGTTGCTACTTGCTCCCAACAGTGTAGGTTTGAATGTTCGGTGCATAGGGTTACTTCATATGTATTTTGAATAATAAAATAAATGCTAACTTATTAATTAATTCATTACAGATCCTATGTGTGTGTATATAAAGGTAAATGGCCTAGATAATCACATTATTTAATGAATTATATAGCATGTACAGTTGAAGTCGGAGGTTTACATACACTTAGCCAAAATACATTTAAACTCAGTTTTTCACAATTCCGGATATTTTAATCCTGTTAAAAATTCCCTGTTTTAGGTCAGTTAGGATACCACTTTATTTTTAAGAATGTGAAATGTCAGAATAATAGTAGAGAAATTTTCTATACGATTGAGGTCAGGGCTTTGTGATGGCCACTCCAAACTTGACTTTTGAATGTCTTAGGCAAACTTGCCACAACTTTTGAAGTAATCTTGGGGTCAAATGTCCATTTTGGAAGACCCATTTGCGGACCAAAGCTTTAACTTCCTGACGATGTCTTTCAGATGTGCTTCAATATCTGTCCACATAATAGTTCTACCTCATGATTGCCACTATTTTTGTTGAAGTGCACCAGTGCCCTCCTGCAGAAAAAGACACCCACCAATGAGCTGCACTCCGTGCTTCACGGGTTGGGCATGGTAGTTCTTTGGCTTGTTAAGCTCTCCCCTTTTTCCTCCAAACATAAGATGGTTCATTATGGCCAAACAGTTCATATTTTGTTTCATCAGTCAGAGAACATTTCTCTCAAAAAGTCGAACTTTGTTCCCATGTGCAGTTGCAAAACCGTAGCCTGGGCTTTTCATGGCGCAGCGTTTTGGAAGCAGTGGCTTCTTCCTTGGTGAGTGGCCTGTTTCAGGCTTATGTCGATTAGGACTCGTTTACTTGTGATATAACGAATCTTTTGTACCGTTTCCCCGCATTCTTCAAAGGTCCTTGCTGTGTTTCTGAATGATTTGCACTTTCGAACCAACGTATGTTAATCTCTAGGAGACAGAATGTCTCCTCCCTGACGTATGACGGCTGCTGGGCCATGCGTGTTTATACTTGCGTACTTATTGTTTGTACAGATGAACGTGGACTTAGGCGTTGGAAAAGTTGCTCCCAAGAGTGAACAGACCTTGTGAGGTTACAATCTTATTTTCTGAGGTCTTGGCTGATTTCTTTTGAATTTTCCCATGATGTCAAGCAAAGAGGCACTGAGTTTTAAAGGTAGGCCTTGAAATACATCCACAGTTAAGAAAATTGTGTGGAGGTGTGAAAAAAGTGAGTTTAATGACTCCAACCTACGTGCTATGTTAACTTCCGCTTCAAACTTTGTACATATTCAAGTTATTTTATTCTGTTTAAATACAATATTTCAAAAACACCAAAACATGTTTCAACGGTCAGAAGGATGACTCTGATCCATGTGAAATGTTCTAAAAATTGTTCTCTGAAATACACCCAAGGTAAGCCAGACTCAAGTAAACCAGACTAGCGTTTAGTGTGTGACCACATGTCGCCATAGCCCGCTCAAACCACTTCCTAAGACCGTTGGAAACACGTTGTGCTGTGAACATAGAGGTAGACAGATGGCTCTAGATGATAGAAACAGTTTAGCATGGCATTGCATCGAGCCTTTCACCTTTTAAGTGTCACTGGGTGGGATTCCTGGGATGGGATGATTAGCCAAAGCATAGAGCGATTGCCTTCTTCAAATTGGTTTGTAGATGGCTTTAAGCTATATCCTGCATTTAGTGGCCACAAATGAAGATAAACACAAAAAGAAGACACACAGCAGGGGACGATAAATCAACAATATTATCTTTATGCTTTCAAGACACAACAGAGAAACATTCACTACTTTAAAATGGAGAGAGACCCAATGGCATGCCCATGTTTCATGGGACACCATATGGCACAGACAGAATGATAAGTCCTATTTTTTTCTATGGTTGGACCATCACCCAGTGTTATAAAAAAACCAACACCCTCGCCACCTGTTGGCACTCGCCCGAGTACCACAGCTTCCTTCATGGACGTCATGGCCAACCAATCAGATCCCAAAGACAAGACAGAAAGAAAAACTAAACATTAACAGAGATTCTAAAGCTAGATAGATTCTCCCGC
>NC_036858.1:1845698-1845856 GCF_002910315.2 Salvelinus sp. IW2-2015 | reverse complement strand
GGGAAAGATTCTACTGGGGAAAGGTTCCCGTGGGGGAAAGATTCTACTGGGGAAAGGTTCCCGTGGGGGAAAGATTCTACTGGGGAAAGGTTCCCCTGGGGGAAAGATTCTACTGGGGAAAGGTTCCCCTGGGGGAAAGATTCTACTGGGGAAAGGTT
>NC_036858.1:1831895-1845673 GCF_002910315.2 Salvelinus sp. IW2-2015 | reverse complement strand
AGTAGAATCTTTCCCCCGGGAACCTTTCCCCAGTAGGGAACCTTTCCCCCATAGAAATCTTTCCCCCAGGGAACCTTTCCCCAGTAAATCTTCCCGCCCAGTAGTAATCTTTCCCCCAGGGAACCTTTCCCCCAGTAGAATCTTTCCCCACGGGAACCTTTCGCCAGTAGAATCTTTCCCCAGGGGAACCTTTCCCCAGTACGAATCTTTCCCCAGGGGAACCTTTTCCCCCAGTAGAATCTTTCCCCAGGGAACCTTTCCGCCAGTAGAATCTTCCCCCACGGGAACCTTTCCCAGTATAATCTTTCCCCCAGGGGAACCTTTCCCCAGTAGAATCTTCCCCCAGGGAACCTTTCCCCAGTAGAATCTTTCCCCCCAGGGGAACCTTTCCCAGTAGAATCTTTCCCCCAGGGGAACCTTTCCCCAGTAGAAAATCCCCTTTTTCCCCAGGAACCTTTCCCCAGTAGAATCTTTCCCCACGGGAACCTTTCCCCAGTAGAATCTTTCCCCCACGGGAACCTTTCCCCAGTAAGATCTTTCCCCCACGGGAACCTTCCCCAGTAGAATCTTTCCCCAGGGGAACCTTTCCCCCAGTATAATCTTTCCCCAGTATAATCTTTCCCCAGGGGGAACCTTTCCCCAGTAGTCCGCAACCTTTCCCAGTAGAATCTTTCCCCCAGGGGAACCTTTCCCAGTATAATCTTTCCCCACGGGAAACCTTTCCCAGTATAATCTTTCCCCAGGGAACCTTTCCCCAGTAGAATCTTTCCCCCAGGGGAACCTTTCCCCAGTAGAATCTTTCCCCCACGGGAACCTTTCCCCAGTAGAATCTTTCCCCCACGGGACTTTCCCCAGTAGAAATCTTTCCCCCACGGAACCTTTCCCCCAGTAGAGTGGGGAAAGGTTCCCCTGGGGGAAAGATTCTACTGGGGAAAGGTTCCCCTGGGGGAAAGATTCTACTGGGGAAAGGTTCCCCTGGGGGAAAGATTATACTGGGGAAAGGTTCCCGTGGGGGAAAGATTATACTGGGGAAAGGTTCCCGTGGGGGTTGCCATGGAAGCCAAGAAGGTGTGAGTGTGTGTGTGCTCAAACACACATGCATGTGGGGGGTCTGGGAGAGGAAGTATGTCCATCTGATGAATGTGCATGTGCCTGAACTCAATCTTATACACTAATTGTAGTCTCACCCATTCATTTCTAATGACCGGTCATTTTTGACCGGGAACACCACAGGTGTACACAAGTTAAATAAAACACCAAAAACGTTATGAAAATCATCAACATGTATTTTGTGTGTTCAGATGCCTTGTGTGGACAAAGTCATGGAACATTATGACAATCAGATTAAATGAACTACATTTTTCAGAGAGAACTTGTAAATCGGTCCAATACGACTGGAACACAGCAGGAGGGTTAAGATTAGTACTTATATTTTGAAATGTATTTGACCGCTGTGCATAGAAATGGAAGATCAGAAAGAATACTGGGTTAATCAAGTGTTATCCCTCTGTGTGTGGTGGCAGGTGTGGGAAGGGTTAAATGTGGTGAAGACAGGCAGAGTGATGCTGGGCGAGACCAACCCTGCCGACTCCAAACCCGGCACCATCCGAGGAGACTACTGCATCCAAGTGGGCAGGTGAGAATCAATCGCAGTACGAGACATAACACAATGATCCTATAATGTAACGATTCTATGAAGCCTCAACCTTATGATGGATAATGGGATTATCGTCAGGGCCAGGTCCATACCAGTATCGCGATACTCGTTATATATATATATATATATACACACACTTTATGGGGTATTTTCACTTTTTATTTAGACAGAGAGAGCGAGGGAGATGCAGAGTGGTGGCTGGGACAGGATTCGTACCCATTCTGAGGGTGTAGTATTTGTGCTGCAGGGCGGTGTAGTATTTGTGCTGCAGGGCGGTGGCGTTATCCGTGCAGGTTGACGCTTATTGTCATGCGTCTTCTCCTGGAGGCAGAATTGAGCCATTTCTCCTTAAATAGGCCGGCTGCAAGGTCAAAATTGTTTATATTGTAAAAAATTTATGAAAACAAAAATGTGCTTTTTGGTCTTAATGTAAGGTTAGGCATTGTGGTTAGCAGTGTAGTTAAGGTTAGGCATTGTGGTTAGCAGTGTAGTTAAGGTTAGGCATTAGGGTTAGCAGTGTAGTTAAGGTTAGGCATTAGGGTTAGCAGTGTAGTTAAGGTCTGAGGACCCATGCCAAATCTCTTCAGTCTCCTGTGGAGGTAAAGGTGTTGTCGTGCCCTCTTCACGACTGTCTTGGTGTGTTTGGACCATGATAGTTTGTTGGTGATGTGGACACCAAGTAACTTGAAGCTCTCAACCTGCTCCACTACAGCCCTGTCGATGAGAATGGGGGTCCTCCTTTTCCTGTAGTCCACAATCATCTCCTTTGTCTTGATCATGTTGAGGGAGAGGATGTTGATCTTGGCACCACCCGGCCAGGTCTTTGACCTCCTCCCTATAGGCTGTCTCATCATTGTCCGTGATCAGGCCTACCACTGTTGTGTCGTCGGCAAACTTGATAATGGTGTTGGAGTCGTGCCTGGCCATGCAGTCATGGGTGAACAGGGAGCGCTGGAGACGAATGAGCACGGACCCCTGAGGGGCTCCAGTTTTGAGGATCAGTGTGGCTGATGTTGTTACCTACCCTTACCACCTGGGGGCGTCCCGACGAAGTCCAGGATCCAGTTGCAGAGGGAGGTGTTTAGTCCAAGGGTCCTTAGCTTAGTGATGAGCTTTAAGGGCACTGATCCTAGACCTGTGGGGTTATGGTTAGGTTTAAAAATCAGATTTGATGACTTTGTGGCTATGCCAGCTAGTGACCACTCTCTGCAGCGCTTCCTTCAGAACAAGCTCTCCTGCGTTATCAGCTATCGGGCACTATTTACATCGCCTTGACAACTACAGTACTTTCAAACTCTATCCATAGGCCCTAAAGATAAATATCTGTTTCCTTATGTCATTAAACGATAATAATGGTTCTTTCCTTATTGTTTCAGGAACATCATCCATGGCAGTGACTCCGTAGAGAGTGCTAACAGAGAGATCAAGCTGTGGTTCAAACCTGAGGAGCTGTACAGTTACACTAGCTGCTCCAGCAGCTGGCTCTACTGAGGAGCTAAAGGCTACAAGTTGCCCCCAGGCACAGGTCTAGGATCAGTTTACCATCCATAAACCATTAGCATTAGAAGGGGGAATATAAATCTCTTCCTGGCCACTGAGGACCACACCACTTCCTGTTCATCTTCTGTACCCATTTGTAATTGGTCCATCGCTGATTCCATTCATTCCTCTGGACATAGTTGTCATAGTGAATATGTTTTTTATTGTCATTTGTTCAACTTTCCAATAAATAAATAAAAATCACAACCCCTTATTTTTCCTTGTTGCTGATTATAACACACATAATTTTCTATAGATTATATTGTTATTGTACGTTACATCATGAACATAAACTTTTCTTTGAACATACAGTTTAGTAGTGCGTCCATGTCTTGTGTGCCTCAGTGCTGTGACCAGATTGACATTTCAAACATTAGCAGGCAGGCCTCGTCACTGCCAACATGAAGAGGGATTAGCCGGCTCCATAATCTCAGATTGGGATTAACTAGATCTGCTGCTTTGCTCAGTTGAACTAACGGTCGACCTAATGGTGGAGGAGCGGGTGTGACCTGGGATGACACTAAGGTTGGAAGCATCACGCACACAATCCTCAGGTCTGGCTCTCATCTCCAGGACGTTGCCCACAAGTCCAAACCCCATTTTGTCTGTCTTATCGGCCGGGGACATCTTCCCATCAATGGCCTTCTCGGCGTTCTGTTGAACAGACTCAAACAAGTTGATGCATGTGTCCATTTCTGATGGATTTATAATGACTTGAGGCGAAGCCGTGGTTTAAAAGGTTTTGGAGTGTGTGCTTCATAATGGACAGTGGTGTAAAGTACTTAAGTAAAAAATACTTTAAAGTACTAAAGTAGTTTTTTGTGGTATCTGTACTTAACTATTTATATTTGACAACTTTTATTTCACTACATTCCTAAAGAAAATTATGTACTTTTTACTACATACATTTTCCTTACACGTTACATTTTGAATGCTTAGCAGGACAGGAAATGAGAACATCCCTGGTCATCCCTACTGCCTCTGATCTGGCACACTCACTAAACACAAATGCTTTGTTTTTAAATTATGTCTGAGTGTTGGAGTGCCCCTGGCTATCCGTAAATAAATAAACTGGTTTGCTTAATATAAGGAATTTTAAGTTATTCATACTTTTACTTTTGATACTTAAGTATATTTTAGCAACTACATTTAGTTTTGATACTTAAGTATATTTAAAAACAAACACTTTGACTTTTACTCAAGTAGTATTTTACTGGGTAACTTTCACTTTTCCTTGAGTCATTTTCTATTAAGGTATCTTTACTTTTACTTAAGAATGAGAATTGAGTACTTTTTCCACCACTGATAATGGAACATCTTACCTCATACGACTTGTTGACCACATCTTTTCATGGCGTCTTTAATTTCCTGTGGTGTTTAAACCAAAGGAGGCTGGTGGGAGGAGCTATAGGACAGGCTCATTGTAATAATGGCTGAAATGGAATAGATGGAACAGAGTCAAACGTGATTGTCATGGGTTTAATGTGTTTGATACCGTTCCGTTTATTCCATTACTATAGTTCCTCCCACCAGCCTCCTCTGGTTCAAACAGCATTGAGGTGAAGTAGCCTATAGAACTATAGAGAAAAAAGAAAAAAAACGGCATTGACAAATATGGTAATTTATAAGTATCATTTTAATCAGCGTAAAAAAAATGTTTCTTACAAAAATCGTTAACAGATACCTTTTCACAGCCATGCGGAAACAGTTTGTAATACTTGGAAACAAAAGACACAAAAATAATACAACCGATATTATGTCTACCAAACATTTGGTTTATTTACAAATTCAAGGTATTGTCTATCAAACCTCGATCACAGCACAAAATGACCAGAAGAAAGAACGGAAACCTCATGTATCTAGATAGAGATGTACAAACCACATTGCAACCAAATTTCTACCACAAGGGTCAGTGTTTATAATTTCAATATTATATATTTTTTTAAACAAATCATTTAGTTATTTGTATCCAAAATAAAACACCAAAACATAACTTAAGCCCCTCCATTCATAATTACAGTTAATGAGAATTATTTCCCCAATAAAATAACTAATAATCACTTTATCAAATATATATGTAGCACCATGATATATAACGGTTGAATATAGTGGGGTTGTCACATACAAAAAGAGACCCGTGTTAGTATTCAAAGAACAGACACCTCATTCTAGATTGACCCCCTACTTCCACTAGACATTTAAGATCTGAAAGGTTTGGATAGGTGTAAGAAATATGCCTCAAAATGCCACTAAGCCTATCAAAAGGGCAAAATGGAGCTAGTACCATCTTTCTCATACCTATCCAATCCTTTCGGATCTATAGGATGAGTAGGGTTAGTGGCTAGGGATCGATTTAGAGTGAGCGGTAGCACGACCAAAGACCATAACAGCAAAACAAGCTCAGTGTTGGTCCACAGAAAGACCTTACAAATTTGCATGCACTAACTCCGATTGATCCGGTCCCAAATCAGCCCCTCCCTCTACACACTTCCTGAATCGCCCCTTGTACATCTGAACGAATAGGTGTGAGCCTATAATGGCATCCTGTTCTTACAGGTCTCTAAGGGGAGATTCAGAGGTGTTGCTTTTGGATTGGGCATCTCAGTGACATTGGGATATTCCTACATCCATTTCTAAGAATAAAGAGTCATAGTATCACTGAAAAAGAAACCTCTCTCTCCAAAATGTGATTGTGCATTAGGAATTATTTGGGTTATTTGGAAGGTAGCAGCAAAGTTAGTCTATAAACAGTTGTGTCTTTTTGTTTTCTAAGATACGTAATTTGATCAGTTAATTGGTTAAGATTACCACAATTCTTTAACACTTTCTTCATTCTCATCTAGCTAGTCATAGTCTGTGCCAGATCTGATTTCTTGAAGTTAACAAAAACCAAATCCTGAACTCCAAACCTTTTTCACATAAGAGGATAGTGACACACTACATTTAATTACTCCGCTGGACATTGTATATAACCTTAATTAATATTAAAAATTCAATCTAAAATCCAGAGAGGAAACGGTAGAAACTATTGATCGTACATCCTTTGGAAAAGGAACTACACATGGAAACAATAATTGAGGGTAAAACCTAGCTACACAAAGCATGGCGTCAAACTGAACACCGATCAAGGGGTTCTCAACGCATTGTTAATCATTAGAACATGAAGGGTTTATGTAAAATACCTCACCAAATCAACAGAACAATAACAATACAAGAAACCATATCAAAAACAGGGGAGAAATCAACATTCAGACATGGACAAGAAACATTAATTTGTGAGCAAGTTATTCCATTAAGACTTTCCTTTGAATAACTTTATGCAATGTCATTCTGTTTAATTGTGACTGTAATGCACTTTGCTTGACCCTTGCAGCCAAGAAAACACCTTAGAGAAAAATGCAAACATTTCCTGAGAAGTTAATTGTCAACCTTACTGGTATAGAAAGAGAGATTCTAGGTCATCTCCCATCCACTGCAACAATAACTGAGCTAGATCAACTTTTCTGTACTATTCTATTTATACATAGTGGATTCAAATAACATCTATTATATTCTGTTTATAGACCATAGTTCACATAGTTGCCATAGTTATGCAATAGAATGTAGGTCAATTGAAGCAAGTATAATATATTTCATGTACCTTAATATCACTTTAGGGTGTTGTAATTCAGCGATCTGACATAGCAAAATACAGAAAACATTATTGCATATTATTCCATTTCGAGGACTACCTCAAAATGTGCTGTTACAAATATCTGTGTTCGGTGTCTAGTCAGACATATGAGGATATTATTATTTTTTATTTGCATATGGTATATCAAGTTGCCCAAACCTGCATCTCGGATTAGAGACACATTATGATGTCACTATGACCCCCAACCCTGTCTCTATTTGACTGCCAAGCTCACCAGGAGGTAGTACAACAATATAACATATCACTGCGAGGGAAGAGAGGAAGTCTAGATACAATTGTCACCACTCACTACCAGCTACAATGCACAAGCAGATTCAGGAAGTTGGGAGGATCTCCAACCAATCAGGAATCTAGCAAAAATGTATGCGGCCTAAATGGTGAATAAAGAAGCCAATGGGAAAGGTTTTCTCCTGCTATAGCCTAATCCAATCAGATCCCATTGGTTTTGTGAATGGACACTTACAAAGGCTATCAACAAAGCAATGTTTAATAAATGGAGACATTAACACCGACAAAGTTGTTATACAGTGGCTCAGTTGAATACTTAACCAGTACACATCCATTTGGCTCTGAAATAAAGAATTAGCCATAAACAAGAGAGGGGAATCCCTAACCAAACGGTTTTGCATACCTTGATGTCATTCTTGACATGTAGCCTACAATGTTTTATTTCTGATTGACATCATTTTAGGATTAAACTTTGCTCGATTGATAGAAATTCTCTCTCTTTTAGGGACAGATTTATGAAGAGTTTGCACTTGTTTTCTTAGAAGAAAATAGGTTATGACAAGGAATAAGACATTATGGTTGAGTGTAATAACGAGTATCTAATGTGGTCTAGCTTCGTTTCTGGAGTTGTTTCCCCAGTAAAAAAACACTGATGCAAACACTAGATAAGTCTGGTCTCTCTATTGTAAAGCTGCTGACATGCTAGAGGTAAGGATGGTTTCAACAAGCCAGAGAGACTGGCTGTTTGTTCCTGTAGTGCAATCTGTGATCGTGTTTATCTAGTGTTTCCCAACACACACACTAGCAGACTACATAGTATGCATAGCCAATACTAAGGAGTATGTCCGTTAACCTATTGGGGCACAAACCCCATCTAGTCTAAGAGACTCCTTTCACAAGGTTTCAAAACCCACTCAGGCCAAATCACTTTCCTTAATATCTACATAGTTCTATATTGAATAGGTCTCGTCTATGAATATGTATCCTTACTATAATATCCACACCACTCCCCCAAAGAGCTGTCGATAACAAATCAGCATTTAAGACAAAATAACAACCCTCCAATTTAAAAGTACAAAAACTAACAAAAACAGAAACTTTACCAAAACTTCATGTACTATTAGCAAATCAAAGCAAGTCCACCTGGCAAAATTGTTGGAAAAAAGATTCCTGTTTTATACAGCTCTTTCCCTCCCTCCCTCCTTTCCTCGCTTTCAAGACCGCGTGAAATAAAATCCCTCCCTCCCTCGCTCAAGACCAAGTGAAATTCAATCCCTCCTTCCTTAGCTCTCTTACCTGAAAGAAATAAACCAAAGACCTATATATCTGTCACATTTAGTGCAGGTGTCTGTGTGTGTGTGTCCCCGAGTTGTGTCAGAGGTCCTGCCTGGCCTACGGCAGGGTGGTGGGAGAGACAGAGTACCCAGAGAACAGGCTTCTGTTGTGGGCATCCAGAGCTCCAAGGCCCCCTGCCTAGATGCATTTATGGAGGAAGACAGAAAGCCATGGTCGTTTCCAATCATTCAGGGATGTGGGATTCTGATCAGGTTGTCCAGGTATCATAGCCCTCTTCCGGGCCAGTGGCTTTAGGAAGTGTACCGGTTACCCGTTTATATGGTATGTCGGTCTCACTGAATGAGTGACTGTCCATCAGGGCTCCAGGGTTTGATGTTGTAGCTGCTCAGAAGTGTTCTTCTTCCCTGGATGGTTTTGGGGAGACCTAAGTAGCTCCCTGTCTTGATTTTGTGGGGTAAGGGTTTGGGTTTCAGGGCATGTAGTCACTTAGTGTTTTTGGGGTACCAAGTCCCCCAGCAGTATTCTCCCCTGATTGCAGTGTTAGAGGCCATCTTTTCTGGAAGAGTTTTTTTTTAGAGCTCTCCATGCTCCCTGCCCTGTTGCTCTTGTCTTGGTTTAGGGATGTGTCTTGTCGTAGTAGGGGGTTGTAGGCAGTGTCTCTCTGGATGTTGGATTTCAGGGGTATTGTCCGGCTCCCCCTACCCTCCCAGGCTTAGCCCCGGTCCCCTGTCCCCCCTGTCAACAGGGCTCCTGTTTGATGTAGTAGCTGCCAGAGCCGATGCTCTCCTGGTCTGAGACGCCCTGGGAGAAGGTGAACTCATCCACCTCAGCCTGTTCCTCCTTAAGACGTAACAGAGACTCTAGAGTGAGGGAGAGAGAGAGGGAGAGAGAGTTAGCAAAATAGAGGGTTACATCATTTTAAAATAAATTGTCGAAAGCCTGTCCAGCATACCAAGACAGAAAATAAATGTTTAACACCAAGACAGAACAAAATAGCTAAACAACCATTAAAAAAAATATATATTCTCTTAGGGGGTAAACAACCATTTTTAGTCACAAAACGCTTTTCAGCACAAGACCAGCTATCCTTGTTAATTAATACCTAGCCCTCCATCTGAGCCTGTAGTTCCTGTAATGAAACCAGACTTCTACAGTATATTATATCACCACTTCTCCTCCTTCCTGCAGACGTCCTGCTCACCTAGTACGCATCATGAGGTGAGAGGAGAAATTGCCCTTTCTCACATTAGTACTTTCACTTCAATAACGTGACACAGAAACAGGTGAATAGAACTTGCCTTCATGCAGGTGTATCCAACACACAGCGATCACACAGCAGGGTCAGCACCTACAGTGGCTGAGGACTGACCCCTGTTAGCACCCTCTGTCTGTGTGGAGGTCTCACTGGTTATTTATTGGTAGTGTTACCTGGTTTGTGGGTGTGATGGTGGTGGTGGTAGTGGTGGTGGGTGCGGGACCGGGGGGCCAGAGTGGGGCACTGGCTGGAGTAAGGGGGCGGACTCTGCTCTTCGTCCTCCCCTGATAGGCTCCTCCTCCTGCCTGCCTGACTGAAGAGCCGACGACCAACCGGAACCTTCCGCTCTAGACACCAAGTTAGACTCAGGTAAGCTACTACGGGTGCTTTCAGGTTGCTACTGCTCCCAACAGTGTAGGTTTGAATGTTCGGTTGCATAGGGTTACTTCATATGTATTTTGAATAATAAAATAAATGCTAACTTATTAATTAATTCATTACAGATCCTATTGTGTGTGTATATAAAGGTAAATGGCCTAGATAATCACATTATTTAATGAATTATATAGCATGTACAGTTGAAGTCGGAGGTTTACATACACCTTAGCCAAATACATTTAAACTCAGTTTTTCACAATTCCGGATATTTAATCCTGTTAAAAATTCCCTGTTTTAGGTCAGTTAGGATCACCACTTTATTTTAAGAATGTGAAATGTCAGAATAATAGTAGAGAGAATTTTCTATAGGATTGAGGTCAGGGCTTTGTGATGGCCACTCCAATACCTTGACTTTGATGTCCTTAGGCAACTTTGCCACAACTTTGGAAGTATGCTTGGGGTCAATGTCCATTTGGAAGACCCATTTGCGACCAAGCTTTAACTTCCTGACCGATGTCTTCAGATGTTGCTTCAATATCTCCACATAATGTTCCTACCTCATGATGCCATCTATTTTTGTTGAAGTGCACCAGTCCCTCCTGCAGAAAAGCACACCCACAACATGATGCTGCCACTCCCGTGCTTCACGGTTGGGATGGAGTTCTTTGGCTTGTTAAGCCTCCCCCTTTTTCCTCCAAACATAACGATGGTCATTATGGCCAAACAGTTCTATTTTTGTTTCATCAGATCAGAGAACATTTCTCCAAAAAGTACGAACTTTGTTCCCATGTGCAGTTGCAAACCGTAGCCTGGCTTTTTCATGGCGGTTTTGGAGCAGTGGCTTCTTCCTTGCTGAGTGGCCTTTCAGGTTATGTCGATATAGGACTCGTTTTACTGTGGATATAGAATCTTTTGTACCCGTTTCCTCCAGCATCTTCACAAGGTCCTTTGCTGTTGTTCTGGAATTGATTTGCACTTTTCGAACCAACGTATGTTAATCTCTAGGAGACAGAATGCGTCTCCTCCCTGAGCGGTATGACGGCTGCGTGGGCCCATGGTGTTTATACTTGCGTACTATTTTTTGTACAGATGAACGTGGTACCTTCAGGCGTTTGGAAATTGCTCCCAAGGATGAACCAGACTTGTGGAGGTCTACAATTTATTTTCTGAGGTCTTGGCTGATTTCTTTTGATTTTCCCATGATGTCAAGCAAAGAGGCACTGAGTTTAAAGGTAGGCCTTGAAATACATCCACAGTTAAGAAATTTGTGGAGTGGTTGAAAAATGAGTTTTAATGACTCCAACCTACGTGTATGTAAACTTCCGCCTTCAACTGTACATATTCAAGTTATTTTATTCTGTTTAAATACAATATTTCAAAAACACCAAACATGTTTCAAACGGTTCAGAAGGATGACCTCTGATCCATTGTGAAATGTTCTAAAACATGTTCTGAATACACCCAAGGTAAGCCAGACTCAAGTAAACCAGACTAGCGTTAGTGTGTGACCACATGTCTGCACATAGCCCCGCTAAACCACTTCCTAAGACGTGGAACAAGTTGTGCTTGGAACATAGAGGTAGACAGATGGCTCTAGATGGATAGAACCAGTTTCAGCATGGACATTGCCATCGAGGCCTTCCACCATTTTAAAGTGGTCAACTGGGTGGGGATTCCTATGGGCTGGGAGTGATTAGCCAAAGATCAGAGCATTGCCTTCTTCAAATTGGTTTGTAGATGGCTTTAAGCTATATCACTGCCATTTAGTGGCCACAAATGAATAACACACAAGAAAGAAGACACACAGCAGGGGACGATAAATCAACAATATTATCTTTATGCTTTTTCAAACACAACAGAAGAACATTCACTACTTTAAAATGGAGAGAGACCCAATGGCACTGCCCATGTTGTCATGGACACCATAATGGCACAGACAGAATGATAAGTCCTATTTTTATCTCTATGGTTTGGACCATCACACCCAGTGTTACAACACCCTCGCCACCTGTTTGGCACTCGCCCAGAGTACCACAGCTTCCTGTCATGGGACTCATGCCAACCAATCAGATCCCAAAGAACAGACAAGAAAGAAAAAACTAAACATTAACAGAGATTCTAAGCTAGATAGATTTCCCCCCACCAGAGTGTGGAACAGTGGAGGCTGGTGGGAGGCACTTTGGGAGGACAGAGTCATTGCAATGGCTGGAATGGAATCAATGGAACAGTATCAAACACAGGGAAACCACGTTTGACTCCGTTCCACTGAATCCATTCCAGCCATTATTACAATGAGCCCATCCTCCTATAGATCCTCCCACCAGCCTCCACTGGTGTGGACCAACGAAAGGAGGGAAAGAGGGAAGCGAGTGATGATAAAAGATTAGAGAACTCACTTTTCTTTTGTCCTTTGTATTGTTGCGCTTTCTTCTTGTGCTTAGGTACAGCTGCTGGGATTTCTCTGGCCACTGAAATGATAGAAAATAGAGGGGAGCATAAACAGTGGCCTATTGTTTTACACAAATGTACATTTCTGCCTGTTAGTTTGGGACTCCAATCGCATGTTATCAAGTAATTGGTCACGTATTAGCTGGAACTTAATCCAATCCATCAATGAGAGCCTAAGTGGTAGTTGTTTGGTTTATGATTGTGCATGTTAGTGTGTTACATGTTCCTGTGTTACATGTTCCTGTGTTAGTGTGTTACATGTTGGTGTGTTAGTGTGTTACATGTTGGTGTGTTACATGTTAGTGTGTTACATGTTCCTTTGTTACATGTTGTTAGTGTGTTACATGTTGTGTTGGATGTACAGTAGTGTGTAGGGTTTTTTTACCATGGTTGGTGTTAGATTTGGTTGTTACATGTTGGTGTGTTACATGTTGGTTGTTACATGTTAGTGTGTTACATGTTGGTGTGTTTACATGTTAGGTGTGACATGTTAGTGTGTGTTACATGTTGGTGTGTTACATGTTGGTGTGTTACATGTTGGATGTGTTACATGTTAGGTGTGTTACATGTTAGTGTGTTACATGTTGGTGTGTTACATGTTAGTGTGTTACAGTTGGTGGGTTACATTTGGTGTGTTCATGTTAGTTTGTGTTACATGTTGGTGTTTACATGTTAGTGTGTTACATGTTAGTGTGTTACATGTTAGGTGTGTTACATGTTGGTGTGTACATGTTAGTGTGTTACATGTTGTGTGTTACATGTTAGTGTGTTACATGTTGGTGTGTTACATGTGTGGTGTGTTACATGTTGGTGTGTTACATGTTAGTGTGTTACATGTTGGTGTGTTACATGTTGGTGTGTTACATGTTAGTGTGTACATGTTGGTGTGTTACATGTTAGTGTGTTACATGTAGTGTGTTACATGTTAGTGTGTTACATGTTGTGGTTTACATGTTGGGTGTGTACATGTTGGTGTGTTACATGTTGGGTGTTACATGTTAGTGTGTTACATGTTGGGTGTGTTACATGGTTAGTGTGTTACATGTTGGTGTGTTACATGTTAGTGTGTTACATGTTGGTGTGTTACATGTTGGTGGTGTTACATGTTAGTGTGTTACATGTTGTGTGTACATGTTAGTGTGTTACATGTTGGTGGGTTACATGTTGGTGGGTTAGTGTGTTACATGTTGGTGTGTTAGTGTTTACATTGTTTGGTGTGTGTTGGTGTGTTACATGTTGGTGTGTTACATGTTAGTTGGTGTTTACATGTTGGGTGTTACATG
>NC_036858.1:1802632-1831870 GCF_002910315.2 Salvelinus sp. IW2-2015 | reverse complement strand
TAGTGTGTTACATGTTGTGTTGGTGTGTTACATGTTTGTGTGTTGGTGTGTTACATGTTGGTGTGTTACATGTTAGTGTGTTATGTGTTGGTTGTTACATGTTGGTGTATTAGTGTGTACGTGTTAGTGTGTCACATGTTGGTGTGTTTTGTTTAGTGTGTTACATGTTGTGTGTAATGTTAGTGTGTTACATGTTGGTGTGTTGGTGTGTTACATGTTGGTGTGTTACATGTTGGTGTGGGTGTGTACATGTTGGTGTGTTACATGTTAGTGTGTTACATGTTGGTGTGTTCATGTGTTGGTGTTACAGTGTTGGTGTGTTGGTGTGTTACATGTTGGTGTGTTACATGTTAGTGTTTTACATGTTGGTGTGACATGTTGTGTTTACATGTTGGTGTGTTACATGTTAGTGTGTTACATGTTAGTGTGTTACATGTTGGTGTGTTACATGTTAGTGTGTACATGTTAGTGTGTTACATGTTGGTGTGTTACATGTTTGTGTGTTACATGTTTGGTGTGTTACATGTTAGTGTGTTACATGTTGGTGTGTTACATGTGATGTGTTACATGTTGGTGTGTTACATGTTAGTGTGTTACATGTTGGTGTGTTACATGTTAGTGTGTTACATGTTAGTGTGTTACATGTTGGTGTGTTTACATGTTGGTGTGTTACATGTTGGTGTGTTACATGTTAGTGTGTTACATGTTAGTGTGTTACATTTGGTGTGTTACATGTTAGTGTGTTACATGTTGGTGGTTACATGTGTGTTACATGTTAGTGTGTTACATGTTGTTGTTTACTGTTAGTGTGTTAATGTTAGTGTGTTACATGTTAGTGTGTTACATGTTGGTGTGTTACATGTTAGTGTTTACATGTTGGGTGTTACATGTTAGTGTGTTACATGTTGGGTTACATGTTGTGTGTTACATGGGTTGGTTACATGTTAGTGTGTTACATGTTGGTGTGTTTACATGTTGGTGTGTTACATGTTGTGTGTTACATGTTGGTGTTACATGTTAGTGTGTACTTGGGGTGTTACATGTTGGTGTTACATGTGGGATGTGTACATGTTGGTGTGTTACATGTTGGTGTGTTACATGTTGTGTTTACATGTTAGTGTGTTTACATGTTGGTGTGTTACATGTTAGTTGTTACATGTTGGTGTGTTACATGTTAGTGTGTTACATGTTGTGTGTTTACATGTTGGTGGTTACATGTTAGTGTGTTACATGTTGGTGTGTTACATGTTAGTGTGTTACATGTTGGTGGTTACATGTTGGTGGGTTATGTGTTTACATGTTGGTGTGTTAGTGGTTACATGTTGGTTAGTGTGGTGTGTTACATGTTGTGTGTTACATGTTAGTGTGTTACATGTTGGTGTGTTACATGTTATTGTGTGTTACATGTTGGTGGAGTTAGTGTGTTACATGTTGGTGGGTTACATGTTGGTGGGTTAGTGTGTTACATGTTGGTGTGTTAGTGTGTTACATGTTGGTGTGTTGGTGTGTTACATGTTGGTGTGTTACATGTTGGTGTGTTACATGTTGGTGTGTTACATGTTAGTGTGTTACATGTCAGTGTGTTATATTTGGGTAGAACTGTGGTGTTTGATCTCACTCTGTGCGGCGGGGGGCTGTAGCTGGTAGCCGGTCAGCTGACACCAGCCCACGGGGTAGAGGTCAGACGACTGACAGTCCACCCATTGGTCGTACTCGTCCTCCCAGCCATCAAAGTGGATGCGCAACAGGCGGTGGACGATCCGAGTCACAGTGGCAACACACACCAACCTGGGCTCCATCAGGTCCACGGCCTCCAGCTTCATACCCTGACGGAACCCGTGGTTTGGAACATCCTGGGCAGGGGCAACAAGATGGCGGAGGCAAAGACGAGAGACATTTTTAGGTTCTTCGTCAATACAGTGTTTTTTCCATAACAATTTTTGAAAAAAGTCTTACATCAAACATGTATGTAAGCGAGAAATAGATAAATAATTTGCCTTGTAGGTAATGCCTGCTTGTAGTCGTTTTTATTTGAAGTATAATTTTCATGTGATCATAGAAAGACAGAACTACAGGACTGCGCTAACCAACAAAACAACACAGCCACGATGTCAGGAATCAGTCCTACCTTGTTAAAGAGCTTCACAGGAGCGGCTATTGAACTTGTTTCTCTGAGGTAGTCAAACCATTTAAATGGCAGTTTAGTGTACCCTGTGGGGCAGAGTCAGTGGTAAGGCTGGGTTAACACATAACCCTTGACCAGAGAGGCCAAAGAGGAAGAGGAACAAGAGCTACCTTCAACAACTGGGACAAAGAGACTATCTCAATGAGACTATCCTTAATTAAATAAACAACGGGTGAAAAAAAATAACTGAGTGAGGGAATGTTGCAGTCTGTCAAAGAAAGTTGGGGTAAGAAGTGTACCTCTAGGGTGTGTGAGTTCGATGTTGTTGATTTCACAGAAGCCGGCAGGGAAGATGGAGGGAGAAGTGGAGTGGTAGCAGAACCAGTCTGAGCCGTCCGTCACCTCCGACCCGTCGACGCCGATCATGAGGTACCCGTCTGCCAACACCTGAAACAGACAGCAAACATCAATCTAAGATGTATACAACTCAAAACCTTAACAGGTGACCGGGGACTGAAAGTAAGTAGAGGGAAACCCCAATCCAGGGGAGCCAACAGCGGAGTAGTATGACCCTTGAATTTTACCATGGAAACGACCCAAACTGTTGCCATGTCTTTATAACAGTGGCTACACAGAAAGCGGAGAAGTGAGACAGTTACCTTTCTTACAGTGGCTACACTTATAGCTGAGAGGTTTAGAGGGTCGATGGCCTCTAGTTTCATCCTGTCCCTGAACCATTCACCATTCTGGTCCACGTCTTTCACCTGAGGAGATATCACAGATTCATTCATCATTCTGGATCCATACATTGGAAAATATCAATACAAACCACAGAGGCACAAAGACTTGGGGCATTGTAAACATGTGGTGTATTTACATTACCTTGGCAAACAGCTGGGCGGGGGCGTCCATTTGACCATCGATTTTCTTTGACACATCTGGGAAACAAACATTGTCAGCAGAGTCCGAAAACAAACACATTGGACTAACTACCTACCTAGGCCTAACTCACTACCAAATGAACTACCCAAAACCAACTAACTTGACTGACCGGACCGTTTGAAGCGGTGTCCGATGCTCCGGGACCATCCGATGGAGTGTATGAGCGGGGAGTACATGTGACACCAGAAGTCGTCAGAGCCCTCCTCGTAGACGAGCCTCAGCCGTCCCCCAATCACCTGCTCCACCAGAGCCACCCGCGTCCGGCACAGGTGGCTCTTATCCACCACCTCCACACGCATCAGCTTCTTAAAGGGGAACTGCATGTTCTCATGGACCTGGGTAGAGAGTGGGGAATGAAAGGAAGCGCTAAGAGTGGGTGCTTTTAGAGAACTAGGTAGAGTTTAAGCCATCGTCCTTACCAGTGTTTACGTCTTGCAGCTCAAAATGATGAAATCTTACCTTGGTGGCAAAGTCCGGTGGTAGTGTTTTGGCTCCAGTGAGACGCTTCACAAGGAAAGCTTTCCAGTTAGAGTACTTTAGCTGTATCGCTGAGAGAGAAACCAAAAACATAATCCATTTTAGTCTATCAATCTGTTTTCCATCTTCTGTTAAGATCAAGGCATGTTAAAAAAGGCATGTTAAATGGCATGTTAAAAAACATGTTAAAAAAGGCATGTTAAATGGCATGTTAAAAAACATGTTAAAAGGCATGTTAAAAAACATGTTAAAAGGCATGTTAAAAAAACATGTTAAAAAAGACATGTTAAATGGCATGTTAAAAAACATGTTAAATGGCATGTTAAAAAAGGCATGTTAAATGGCATGTTAAATGGCATGTTAAAAAACATGTTAAATGGCATGTTAAAAAAGGCATGTTAAAAAACATGTTAAACGGCATGTTAAAAAAGGCCTGTTAAATGGCATGTTAAAAAAGGCATGTTAAAAAAGGCATGTTAAATGGCATGTTAAAAAAGGCATGTTAAAAAGGGCCTTAAAAAAGGCCTGTTAAAAAAGGCCTGTTAAAAAAGGCCTTAAAAAAGCATGTTAAAAAGGCATGGTAAAAAAAGCATGTTAAAAAAGGCATGTTAAAAAAGAAAGCGTATTACTATGATCATGATTATGGAATGATGTTTACATTTGGGAGGTACGAGCGGTTTCCCGCTGGATGCACACCACCCTACGTGGTGGATCTCTGGAACACAGAGGTTACACCAGAAGTCCCTGCTGGTGTCGTTGTCAAAACCCTCGTACCGCAGCAGAGCCTTGAACCCTGGGGAAGAGAACAGAAACAGCCTCTCATGGGACATCTTTACAACCCCATTACTGTGCATTCTTCTAAGAAATATTAAGAATAGTCTGCTCATTATGGCAAAAAAATAAAAAATACTTTTAAAATGTTAAAAATTGTTTGGTTACACGGATAGAAATCCTTCAAGTGGTTAGATGTGTTCTTACCTGACAGTTTGACGATCCCTGCTACCCAGTAGACTTTAGTAGAGAGGTTAGTATCGGAGTTGAGCACCTCGACCATCACTCCTTCAGCTAGGTCTCCCCAGCACGTACCCATAGGGACCTGAGACACCGAGAAATAATGAAATGTAACAGAAGTTCATAATATATCCCACAAGGTACAATTGTGTTGATCAAAACAAGGTGGATTTACAGATATATAACCTTAGCATCTGCAATAGACTTCAATACAGGACAATTTGAATGTCTAGCTGTTGTTTAAACGTACGTGCTTGAAGCAGCTGACTGGTGCTCCAACCAAGTTATTGCTACACATGTACCGCCCCCAATCAAAGCCTTCAACAGGAACCACTGTAGGGGAGAAGGAACAAGGTCAACATTCACTATACTGGGTCAGGAAAGAGAATGTGTGTTCTTATGACTAAAACCATCGTCCATTCAAGGGCATTCTTCTGCATAACAACAATATGAGAGATTGTGTGTTCTGTCTATAATATATGCCATTTAGCAGAAGCTTTTAACCAAAGCGACTTAGTCATGCATGCATACATTTTACATATAGACGGTCCCAGGAATCGAACCCACTATCCTGGCTTTGAAGCGCCATGCTCTACCAACTGAACTACAGGTGGACTCGCCTGCTTTTGACTTAGCCTGGTTCTGTTGTTGTTGACTTGCTTGGTACTGGGCGTAAGCTGCCAACTTTGCCATGAGAGGCTGTTTCTGTAAGACCTTGGCCTTTTTCGTAGGTGGTTTACCCTTCAGTAAAAAGCACAAAACATTTACAGTGAGATTAGATTGAAGAAACAAAATATGCCCACACTTTTTACTGGTTATGTTATCTTGCACTTCGAAAGGAAATAGAAGGAGAAGATGTTCTAATTCTACTATCTGGCTACAACAAATAACATACAGAACATAGTATGGGGTTATATGGTTACCTGGAGTCTAGCCAAGATGCTGGCTTTCTTAGAGTTGGAGGAGTAACTTCTAGAGCAGGAGACGCTGCAGAAGCGTTTAGTCTTGGAGTAGAAGGCGTCTCGCACTCCGACCATCCCACACATCTCACACGTGGCTGGAAAACAAGGCAACACATAAACATTTCCTGGAAACTCAGAATAAAGCAGGATATTCCAATTCATTCAAAGCAATGTAGTCTTCTTTCATCAGTTATTTTCCTCAACTATATTGTATGAAATGACAGGATAACTATGACAGTAGCAGGCCGGGATCTATGTCAATCACAGGCAGCCACTTAATTCACTCGTGTAACCGGTTTTGTGCAATCACCCCAGAGACACTGACTGACCCATAGGATTCTTAACTGATTTATATCTATGGATTCTATATCAATATTTCCCTGTACTGACCCATGCCGGTCTTGCCGTCGGGATAGGTGTAGACCTGTCCATTGTTTTTGATGATGGGCAGGCTGGCGGGGATGGAGGGCACCTCGTCCTCACTGTCCTCTGAGCTGGAGCTACTGGTGCTCTCCTCACTGCAGCTGTCGTACCGGTCAAACATCCCAAACGAGTCCTGGCGCTTACGCTCCGAACGCGGGGTGCGTTCAGCCTGGAAGGAGCAGAGAGAGGGAACGCATGACGCCTACTGACACCAATTGTACAGTGAGAGGGATATAATATCATTTATTGACAATTGTTTTTCTTTCAACAAGTGAATAATCACAACTTAAATAACATGTTTTATTATGGCATATTAGTCCTAATAGAAGATTGGTATACTTGGAAACCGTGTACGGTAAACAATGTGATACAACAGCCACACTGATATGTAGCAGATATAACTACCACGGCTAAGCATATGTACATGGCTACAGACATCCATGAGATAACATCCATACCAATACAGTTACTAGCATCGGATAACATTTAACTGAGCAATAACTGAGTCTTACGTATTTATATATATATAAAATACAATACCAGTTTCCTTGCTATATAATCACAAAGCCGCCTAAGTGTTAATTTATTTACCACCTCTGCATATAATAGTAGCTGGTAGCTAACGCTAGCTTGCTAATTTAGCTGTCTGGAGAAACACCTCCAGCTAAACGATCCTTTCCCCATCTTAATCGCACTAACGTTACTGGCTAGCTATTTATGTTACCGTTAACACTTAGCTAACATTGTTAAAACGGATTGTGCAGAATGAATGTGAGAGACATGGGCTGGGCCTCAGCTAGCAAACCTGTTATTCCAGTTCTAGCGTTAGTTACTTGGCTAGCTGACCTAGCTACCGTCAGTTACAAGACACCGCTTGCAATAAATTATTTAAATGAGTATCCATTTAGCGTGTAAAAACCGAATAAAAGTGTCCACATATTCACTTTTCAATAAAGGGCTGTTGGATATTGCTATTTTGTAGTTTAGGGGATTCAATCAGCTGTTACTACAATCCGATAACGAAAGGGGGGCGCTAGCTAAGGCTAAAGTTAGCACGCTTGCTACACAACAAATCGGATACGGACGGCCCACATCGGGAAAATTAACTCACCAAATCCCTTGTGTTCTCCATCAGCCCTTCATATAGTTACAGTATTTTATTGGCTCAATTAGAATAGTAAACCCCCCAAAGTAGGGGGTTTAATAGCTTGAAAAAGCTAAACTCAGAGCCCCGAAAGGAACTCAAGCAGGATAGTATCAACAAAAATCCAATGTATCAAATGAGCATGCGCGATCAGAACCCACTTTGCTGTGATTGGTCAGTGCTTAACGACAAGACACAGAAACAAAACAATTGTGTAAAGTCTACCCTACTTTCAATAAATATTAGGAAATAACCACAATTTTCGATTGTAAAAGTAAAAAGAGCAAAGTGACCTGCCAAAAGGTTCATAGTCAAAGTAGTAGTAGTAAAAGACATTTGTAGAGTAGAACAGACAAGGCACAGCTATACTTTGAAATCAAATCAGCAAAGCATTCTGACATATTTAAGTGTATTATATCTTTATTCTCACAACATAAAACTGAAGCACAATACTACAGAGGCTTACATTTTAATTTACAGATTGATTTTGTTCTAACAGCCACAATCACCTAATATAGGGCTCGAATGGCTCATATCAGTGTGTTATCTTAAACAATACTGGCATTCAACTTCTTTTTCTCCATCTCTTCTCCTCGGCAACTTCAACAATAAACACATAGCAGCACAAGGCATAACTGCATGAAAGGCATAAGGCAATAACCAAAATCAACCCGTATTCGGGAAATACAACAGTTCAATGAAATTGGCTGGGAGAACTGCTGCACAGTCTGCATTCCAAATCGACCTCTAACCATTCCTGCAGATCAGTAGTGATTGGATAGGTTCAAGCCACATGGTAAGTGGTTCAACTTGCCCGCTGAGGTTTTGCAAAAATTATCATCCAATTGTTTCAGATAAACAGAAAATGCCAAGGAGTATGGGGCTAATGGTCCATTTGGGATTCAGCATTAGTCACGTAAGGCTTCTCGAAGAGGGCGAGGGGGTTGGTGGCATGGGGGTGAGGGAAGGTGTCCACTTCATAACATGGAGTTGATGCAGAGAGTGGATGGTCAGTGCTGAAAGAAAGCTGAGAGGAGGTGAGAGGAAAAATAAACACCAATGTTTGTGCAAGACACATCCCACTACACACTTCCAATACTAATAAAGACATGTTAACAAAAAGTATAGCGTTTTCAATTTGTATCCATTCATCATTAAAATAGATAAATTACATCAGTGCATATATTACAAAAACCAGGGAAGGGTATACGGAACTTGACATGTCTGTCTTTGGTCTCAGACGAACTCGTCGTCTAGAACATCATCAACGCTTCCTGAGATTGAGGCCACTTCTGAAACAAAAATATAAAAACACGCATTAGGTTAACTAATAAATAAGCATCATCATTCTGGTCTCAAAATTAATTCACCACCACATCTCAGTGAGTTGTCCAGACAGTGTTCCACGCGATCCCTGATGAACGACAGGAAGTGCCTTGGTGATTGAGGAGTGACGCAGGCCCAAAGACACACAATAGCCATGTGACAAATCAACCCTCGTTGTGAAAAGTGGAGTCCCTCTGAAATTCAGCTTTACCTCTGTTTGGGATAGACTCCTTCATATGTCATAATTCCTGAGGGCTCGCTCTCCTGTCATTAGCTTCAGTGCAGCTGGGCTCCTCGTTGAATTGCTCTGAGGTTTGCAGACCACTCCTCTGATGCGTTGGCCGCTCTGTAATACCCAATCTTCCCCTCTCCGTCCCAACCTCCTCTGGTGAATGGAATCCCGCTGAAGGTTCGTTCCTGTGTTCAGATCCTGCCTCCTTCCCAAGTGGACTCGTCACTTCCTCCATCTCGTGTTCATCCAGTCGGTCTCTCTGTTCCTCAGTCTTTTCATCCATTCCAGCTTGGCTTTCCAGAGCATTCATGTCCATTGCCGCCTCAGAGAGGTGGAATGGTAGTCTTGTTGCTTTCCTCTTCCTCTGTGGGTTGCCACCATCAACATTAGGGCAGGACACAGCCTGACCCTTCTCCCAAGCAGGCGCCACTAACCCCATATAGATAATATCACTCCCACTGCTACTGAAACTACTACTACTGCTGCTGCCAACTACAACCACACTAGGACTTTCAGTGCCATCTTCACCACCCCCATGCCTGCCCTCTTCCAGCCACGCGTGCCTCTGTGTGGGGAAGGTAGGAGTGGAACCGATAGCCCCCTCACTGTTCTGCTCCTCGTCCACTTCCTCCTCCAGACTGTAACCTCTAGTCGACCACCACGTTGAGTTTCCCCCAGTTGTCTCCACTTCTCCGGAAGACGAGGTTACGCCACATTCCTCATACCCGTCATAACTGGAGCCCTCCAGGAAGACGTCGTCACTCAGCATGACCGAACCCAACACAGAGGTCACGACCTCCAGAGGCGACGAGGAAGTAGATGAAGAGGTACAGGAGGACATAGGAAGTGTGTGTGTGAGATGCAGCTGGGCCACTGAGCTGTGGAGGTTGGTGGTTCGGTTGAGTGTGTGACAGCGCTCGCCCGGGACCTGGTGGTCTGGGGAGAGGGGGTGTTCAGAGGGGCTGGGGGACTCCAGGATGTGGGAAACCAGGTCCACCAGGGCTCGCTGGGCCGGGGTGGAGTGGGTCAGCCCAAAGCCAAACCCAGAGGCGCTGTCATCAACGTCAGCCCGCTGCAGCTCCAGAGGGCTCAGAGAGCCTGAGAATGACGGTGTGGGCAGCTCTAACACCAACTCCTCATTCTGATGGCCTGTAACTTAACACATGTCACCAAAAGGAGTTGTCACACTGCGAAGAGAGAAAACACCTGGGGACAACGGTTTGATTTCTAGGGCCGTGTTTAGGGCTGTGGCGGTCACGAAATTTCATCCGCCGGTGATTGTCAAGCAAATAACTGTTGGTCTCAAGGTAACTGACATACACATTTAGCATCTCCTGGCTTCCACACACCCTACAAGCCACTTTAAAAATGATTAAATCCATGTAATATAGCCTACACCATCACAATACATCCATTATTTATTTTAAACAGGTCTAAAGCAGCATGACATTAAGAAAATGTAGTCCATTGCAGAAGAACAGATTTGCGTACTCTGAGTTGTCCTTGTTAGGTCCTGATGTGGCTATGCCAAATGGCTGTGGGCTACACTAGTTCATTTACCAGACAAGATTTGCTTAGAATTCCGTGGAATGATTTTATAGTATGAATACAATTGAACAAAGCTGAATAAAACATTAATATTTACTCCAAACGATGGTGTGCACATGAGGCTATTCTGTGTTGAGCGGTTAACAAAGAAATAGGTATTCCTATACGCTTAATTTAGAGTTATTAATGTAACGTTATACAAATGTTGGGCTGTTTTAATACATTGCAAGGCTGCATGAGACTAATAATTTGAATAAAGTAGCTTGAAAGGTATGAGCTCTGCTTTGTTTTTTGCGCAGGCTGCACACACTCCAATAGTCTCTCATTCACAATTTGACAAGCACTCAAATTTCCTGGCGGAATCCCCTTTGTGGCCGTAATGATCCCCAAAAAATTAAAACATGTATTTTGCAGCCCGGAGTGACCTTCTCCCTATGTGTGCTGCACAATCCAAAGCGTCTCACACGGCTCTCCGTCATGTAAAAATGACCTGTGTCATGCACAAAGTAGATGTCCTAACCGACTTGCCAAAATGAGTTTGTTAACAGAAAATTTGAGGAGTGGTTGAAAAACTAGTTTTAATGACTCCAACCTTAGAGTACGTAAACTTCCGACTTCAACTATATCTATGCACTTAAAAAGCAAATGGAGGACGCTTTCCCCGTGGTTCATTTTCATGCCAGACAGCTAGGCTATACTCCTGTTGTAGAGAGAAGCAATGTGCTTAACATAGGGAAAGTTGAGAAATAAATAGTAGGTCTAGTCTATAGAAAGCTGATGGGATCCTCTTTATATTAGCGGCCATCACTGTTTCTCCCTCAATTATACAGCCTATAGAAATGTTGAGCAACAAGTGATGGATTAGATTTGCAAAAACATTTGCATTGATGTCACAGTGATTAGAGGGACAATAGAGCGCCGAGTACCAGGCACTTAGTAGACTACCAAACTTGCTAATGACCAGCAGCAGCAGAGCTTAGAGAAGCATGTGGAATTTGACTGGTTTCATGACACGTGACCGCCAAATACACAGTCACCGCAACAGCCCTAGTCATGTGAAATAAAGCAAATAAATGCATTGAAAAGGAACATAAATTATTTCACTCACTCAGGTAGAACATAATCCATTTAAATGTTTTTGTTGATTTACCTACGGAACGGAACCCTCAGTGTATACCCACCTGATAAGCTGATGCAGGACAGGCTTAGCTCTGACGTGGCTCCAGTCACATCATCCTAAAAGAAACACAGTTATAAGTCATATATAGTTCTGCACTTGGAAGTCTTCATCTCTAATTGATGGTCCCTGTCCTCTGCCTGGTGTTCTTACCAGCATCCTCTGTAGTGTTCCAGGGTCGTCCCTGTCGCCACCCCCGTTCCCATTATTCTGGCTAGGTACAGCATGGCCCAGACTCACCATCTCCTCTCCTAGATCTACAGCCTGACAGAGAGACCACCAGATCAGGAAGTTCAAATATTGACAATCATAGGGGGAGAAAAAAGTATGACAGAGAGAGACAGGGCTGTAAGAGCCTGAGAGGGAGAGAAAGTGAGAGTGAATAAGTGATAGTTGAGGCAGCCATTTTCCATCCTAGTCCAGTTCTGACCTTGCCCTCTGTGTTGTCGTAGAGTTGTACACTTGGCCAAGAGGAGACCTCAGAGTGTGTGTAGCTGCAAAGTTTGGCCAGCAGGGGTCTCCATTCGGCGACATACGTCAGGCGCTCAAAGTCATCCAGGGCTTGGTCGCTCCACACCTCACCTGCCGGGTTGACTCCAGCTAAGCTGCACTCGATGGCCTGGAATGGTAGGCTGAGAAAGTCACTTCTAGAAGGGGCATGAGAGAAGACAAAACAAAAAATGTGCAAAAGAGCCATTAGAGAAAGCTTTCATCTATTATTTATTAAGTCCTAAATACAATGAGGAGTGCTGGACTATTGTCCAGCTTTTTCTGACCCCTCACCTCATACTCCGGAGACTATCCCTGGGTAGTTCTCCATTGTCGCCAAAGTCGACATAGTAGAGGTCCACCAGGCCAGAGCCCATCATCCCCAGGACCCTCGCCCTGTTCCAGGTGCCGTAGTCCCGGTACGGCGCTGCCACGATGTCCCCCACCACGATGGTCTCCACTCGCTGCTCCTGGAAGAGTAACACAACGGTCTCAACACTACAGACAATCCTATAGAAAGTATAAAAAAAAAGCATTTCTCTGCAATGTAGAATGAAATTATAAAATGGTCTTCAGAGCGGACTATTTCAATGGTTTATTGTAGGTGGAATCTAGACAATCATGTTCATTGGGGCACGCAACAGGAAACAAATGTGCATGTCTTATTGGACAAGACAAAAAAATCCCTTCCTGTTTCAGTCCATTTTCACCTGTTTGGTGTCTAAAGAACACGAGCAATGACTGACCTGCAGGGTGCCGTTGCTGTAGAAGCGGCTCATCTCAGCAGTAAGCTTGTCCAGCTGGAGGGAGCGGACCCCCAGGATCTGGATCCAGAAGTGGTGGGGGTTCTCTGACGCTGACACATACACCTCCAGGTGCTCATCTGGCTGGAAGCTCAGGTCTGGACTGGGGACTAGATGAGAGATATAGATTTGAGAGAAAATAGGAACATGCACACCATTACATAGTCTATGTGTTGCAGAGAATAGGACAACTCATTCCGTAGTCAATGATTTAGGAAATTAGCAGTGTCAATGGGAGAGCACCTGTATTCATCTTAGTATTGTACAGCCAATATCAAAATGGCTACAACTATCCCAAAAAGTCAGAACATCCAAACTTACTTTCAAATTTAGAAACATCTGATAGGGAGTCAGGCGACAGAAGATCATCCTCCTCTCGTGCCTCTGTAGCCAGCTGTACCGCCTCTCCTCTAGCCTGGGAAAGGGCTCCCACTGCGGTCTGGACACCGTTAGCATGGACTAGCCCCCCTTCCTCCATCCAGAGAGATCGTGGAGCCTCCTCCAGCTTCAGTTCCTGTGTGGGTTTGATCTCAGTGACCTCTGAACTTTGTAGCGACAGAGTAGAGTCCATACAGCCAGATGCTCTAATACACCCCTATATAGGAATGTTAGAGCATCAGGGTGTATGGGGCACTACATGACTACTATAGAAGGACTTCTGCAGTCCAGAGAAGTGACATGTTGGACCTTTGTTTACCTCTGACCTTTGACCCTGGGTCTCGAAGGGTCTTCGTTTCTGGCGCTGTGCTGAGGACTGGGTAATCCTCCTCCTTACAGCCTCATCCTCAAATACCTTCTCTAGGATGAGCTCCTATAAGAATAATTAACATGACATTGTTTAAGTGTTAGGTACATAGCTGGTTATAACGCTGCAGAAGATACATTCTTGCCCTCACCTTGGCCTGTCTGACCTCCAGTCTCGTCCCTGTGACGGACACCTTGCCCTTCTCTAGACCCCGCCCCCTCTCCCTGGGACATAGGACTCTTGCTCCCGTTGTCCTGGTGATGAGCTTCAGAGACTCCCCTCCACGACCTGAAGCACACAGCAATATAATTCAATCATTCATACGATTTATATCTATGAAACGGTGAGAAATGGAACATACGTCATTTAACCTACACATGGCAGTTTTTTACAGACATGTAGAAAACCCTCTTTACCTATGATGCGTCCGAAGGCGGTCTGGGGCACCTCCATGACTTCAGTGGTGGTCTCGCAGTCTGTGGCCAGGTTCTCCAGGGCACACCTGGCCAGCAGCACCTGCTGAGGTGAGCCCTGCAGCAGGAAACACACTGAATTCTGGGAACTTTGCTCCCCCTCCCCTGCCTGCGAAGACTCAGAGAGCACCCTCACGCGGGCACCGGACTTCTGCATCACCTGGATGGAGGGAGAAAGAGGGACAGGTGAGATGAGACCCTCCACACTGTCACACAGAGCCTGACAACATGATGAAATAGTAAGACTACTGGGCCAGGCGGGCTGGTAGGTCACTGACCAGGTCCAGGAAGGAGGCTTGGTACTTGGTAATGTTCCTGTAAACCTCCAGAGGTACTGACATCCTGGACTCTTCGGTGTTAGCCAGCGGAGCTAGAAAATAAAAAAAGACACCACTCCATAATCCATAGTGTAAAAGAGAGGATTATCTAGTACCAACGAGATGCGAGACTCACGGCTGGTGCTTTTGATTTGTCGGTAGACGATGTATCCCACCGTCGCTCCTACAGACAGCCCCGCTGCCAGAGCCACAACTTTACCAGAGCTCAGGGTGCTCTTAGGCCCTTCCCTCAATGCCTCCATCACACGCCACGTGCCCAGGGAGAGACTCCACCTACACAAGGCATGTTACGTCAGACACCCCTTAGACAAATAGAACATGTCATAATTCAGATTACCTACAGACATCAGAATCCACCTGAAAAGCACGTGTTAAATCTCCTCCTGACAGTGGCATCCATTCCCACATGACACATCTGCGGTTGGAAACTTCACATCCTGAAAGCTCCATAGAAGCCATGCAGTGAAAATGCGAGCACACAAGCCAGTTGGCTAAATTATACTTACCATTGAAATTGGCTAAATAAAAATAGTTCTTCCAAAGCAAGAGAACAGGGAATAACACCCTTTTCCTCAACATCTATTACCATGGATAGGAACGTGAAGCCATCGCCCCACTAGTCTGATGTAGGCTACTGCATTCTTTCAGATCAAACCAACACACACAATAGTAACCTATGTGATTAGCCGCTGAGCACGAACACACACAAAGCACTGTTCAGCCATAGGGCAGAGAGCATACTGCCTTTGCCTCAGCCCAGAGTGGCGGCTGCAGAGAGAAGCTAACCTTGACGTGCTGTTAGCTGTGCAACAAACACCACAGTTGGGCCAGCTCAACTCCTGTCATTAGAAGTAGACGACATTCGGCCCAAAACACTATACTGATAAATACGTCCATCTTTCTAATCTTCAAAACGGGTCCAGGTCTATTAATGTTAATGTGTTTGCTGCTTATGCTGGAAAGGGACAGGACTGGAGAGGAGACTATACTGTAGAACTGAAAGGATTTGGATTCGACTCGGTTTTGGGGCATACGTAACCCAACAGTGTGGTGTATACGGCCCACTCGGGCCTGAGGCAGCTATAGTGGTCACACCATGCAGACTGAGGCGTGTGTCGTCTCACTGTGACAGGATGGCCCGCGGGCTGTAGTTGAGAAACACCTGGGACCGAGAGATGCCCAGGTTCCCCACGTCCATCTTGGCAACACAAACAATGTCACTCCTCTAGAATTTGGGCTTTTTGAGTTCACCAACAAGGAGAATTGACAGACCGGTAAGATTTTACAGCAAGAATTATGTATTTGGCACCGTCTAGAGACTGTAGATACCTGCTTGCAAATGTGGAAAGGACAAAGTTTTATCATACACTCATGCTGAGCTGGACCATTGGTTGGAATTAGGCTGAATGTCAGTGACCCTGCTGTATGCAGGAAGCTAGCCTAATAAAAATCAGACTGATGGTAATTATTGGTATATAGTCAAACAAAGCACTTACAAGCCAGAATGTTGAATAAAATTACATTTTTACTTACTCTACTGGCTCTCTGCGGGGCTGGTCCTTCAGCCGGTCTAAATCTGAGACAAAAGCCACAGGAAAGTATTATTTACCCAACTTTTTAGAGCGCCAGTACTGATGTTGAAATGTCTATCACCTGACATGAGCAATACCATGCAAAACACCTGCAAGACATATTTCAGTATGCATGCCTCACCTGCATGTACATCCAAATTGTGCACGTGCCTTAGGTCATGAGCAAACATCTTGATTACCACAGAGACCTGCATATTGAAGTGGGTCCAACCTCACGGACAATCGGCAGAGTACGTTCAAATATAAATTGTATTCAGACTTAAAAATAACTAATCGTACCTTGTCTATGTAAAATGTGCGTGACTATGCTGTACAGGCTATAGAAAGCATCGCCACTAGGTACCGCTGCAGCAATTAATCCGTAGTACTCAAATGTACTGCGTCGTGTAAAACAATTAGCTCGGGAGACCACAAGCGAAGATGCTAACGTAGAGAACCTGGTTTTCAACTATGACGTTCTAAATGAGCAAATATTCTTGACATTTCCTTTGAGACATATGCTCAAAATGACATGCGGATGCAACGAATTATTTCCTTTCAGACGTTAGTCATTGCGATTGAGAAGTACGCAACGCTACGTTTGGAGTGCCACACTAGGTTGCGATGCGTTCTGTGTACCACATGCGTTCAATATTTAACTCGTGCGTTGCTTTATGGTGTGGTGGTAAACGGAAGTACAGACTCCAACTAGATAGCTTTTAACTAGTTAAAAGCTAGTTAAAAGCTAAACACATGTACGGCAAAAGCGGACTACACATCCGGCAAAACAAAACGCATATGCATCTGGTGTATATCGGGCAGTGACCGTTTACGCAGTGTACCGACGCTAGTTAGCGTGTTTGCTCACTGAAGTCTCAAGTAATTTGGTGCAAGCGGAGTCGCAGTGACATTGTCTAGCAGCACTCGATGTCAGAATGAGGTCTCAAGTAATTTGGTGCAAGCGGAGTCGCAGTGACATTGTCTTGCAGCATTCGATATGTCAAACATGATCATCAATGTCAAATACATTAAAAGCAATCAAAACTAGTGTTAGTTATCGTTGACACTTACAAAAACACCTTCTCTCGTCGTTTGACCGCTCTGCAAAAATCTTCCCGTTCCAAATCGATGTATGGACGGACGTAAGTAATGTTATTTCAAGGCAAACTCAATGCTTTTGACTGGTTGGTTAAGAATCCGAATACTGGTCATTTCAGCCAATCACAGCCGAGGTGCTCGGTTGGTCACGCTTTGGGGGAAGAGCTGTGGCCTAAAATAACCAATCACCAATCAAATGTTCAAATTGTCCCCAAGAACGTGAATTGATGTTGCAGAAAAAACAATGAAATAAATATCTTGTACATACAGCGCACGCTGTTGCACGTGTACAGTCAGGTCCAAAATTATTGCCACCCTTGATAAAGATGAGAAAAAAACACTGTATTAAATAACAAATACTGAGCTATATTGTATGCAAAAAAAGGGGAATTATATTATGTTATACTAATACAATTGCTCAGATAGATTTTGTTTAACAAGTAATATTTATTCTGTAATAGATAAGTGTCAAAATTATTTGCACCCGTTTTCCATACCTCACCTTCCGAGAATAATGCAACTGAGCCTTTTTCCTAAATGTTTTATGAGTTGGAGAACACATTGGGAGGGATCTGAGACCATTCATCCATACAGAATCTTTCCAGATCCTTGATAATCTTCGTCTGCTCTTCAATTCAAACCACTACTTTTCAATGGGGTTTAAGTCAGGAGACTAAGATGGCCATTGCATAAGGTTAATTTTGTGGTCAATTAACAATTTCTTTGTAGATATTGATGTGTGCTTGGGGTTATTGTCTTGCTGGAAGATCCACTTGCGGCCAAGTTTCAGCCTCCTAGCAGAGGTAACTGAGGCTAAAATGTCCTGGTGCTGGGTAAAGTGCACAAACAAAACCTCTTTCTCTGAGCAATTGTAGTAGTATAAAATATATATTTTTTTGCATACAATATAGCTCAATACTTGTGTTACTTATTTTATAGTATTTTTTGCTCAAGGGTGACAATTTTTGACCTGACTGTAGGATGATTGGGCAGTGATGGCCTTTAATTTTCATCCAAGACCTTTAAATCATGAGGTTTCAGTGGCAATTTTTGCATGTAAATCTTGGTGGGGCAAAATAAAAATAAATGTGGGATGCATGCCAGCAAAGCCACAACACTAAACAATACACTAATTACACTATAACGGTGACAAACGGTGCCCACAAACTGTTAGGACCTACATAAAGCTGTCCCAACAGCAGCCCCAACACCTTACCACTGCTACACCTGGCTCTCAGCGGAGCCTTGTCTGGCAGCAAAACAGTTCATTCAGCCTCATTTACTGCCTTTAAAAAAACATAGATGAAATGGCTGACTTGTTTAAACAAATGTGGTTTCTGCTGACAATTGAGATGTACAAACTATGGCATAAGGCGACGACAAGCGGATAAGAGGCAATCCGTAATTTCGATTAAGACATTAATGAGCGAGCTAGGACGGACATAGCCAATATAACTATTTGTTCAGCACTTTTGAAATGTACAGCGCCAGAATTCAGAACATGGGCCATTCTTACAGTGTTCTCCCTGTACACCAAGTCAGAACCATAAGATAAATAAAGGGGGCATATAAGCAGACAATGAAAGCTCTTACAATATTCAATGATTACATTTCTCAAAAACAGGTTATAGGGTATATGTGCACCACCAAGTCAGAACAGTAGGTGAAATTAAGAGGTGAAAATAGACCAAATTATTAGGGTGAGCCACATGGGCTACTAATAGCTTACTACACAACATACACTTAGAATTACTTTCTTAGCTACAGTATACATATCTCACTGGCATATTACATCATTTATGCAGCAGCATACAATACATTTTTTGGACTCACCTCGTTGTGCTGTGCTCACCTGAACAGGAAGGTGGCACGGCGGTCCTTTGTGGGAAAATTTTGTCATCAAACTTTGTCATCAAAGTCTGGCATTCTCTGGATTTATTGTGCTTTCAAGTGGGAACTCGAGAAAAAAACAAGGTTGAATCATGATGACGTCAGTTCCCAGTTGTCTTGAACTCACTAAAGTCAGATTTTGTAGTTCTGCGTTAAGTTGTTTTGAGCCTGGCACAAATTATGCTTCATTGACAGCACGGCCAATGTTGAATGTTTATCATTTTAAACTAGGAAAAGAGCCCCTTAATCTTAGACTTGGGACCACACACCCACTCCACTGAATAGCAGGCTAGTGATTGCTTTGCAATGCTTGCAGTTAGCCACTGATTCCTTCCAAACAACTCATTGTTGAATTTGTGATTTCCAACTTGTGTCATTTTTATGTCCAATGGCCGATGAGCACCGATACGTTTTATCTATAATTTTTTTTCATTATTTCTCTTCATATGACAAGGACTAAAAAGTATTTGCCAGTAGATCGTCGACTTGATTCATGATGGACAGCTAGCTAAGATTTTAAAGGTATGATTTTGACATGATCAGTCCAATCAAAGCTACAGTAGATATAACGTGATCTGACATCATTTTATCTGTGGCCAATGACCTTGAGCCTTCTTGGATGGGCACTTCTAATGTAACTCTATGGCAGCCCCTTGGCCAAGTGGCTTGAATTTGAGCTCTACCCTTAGATTTTAGCGATGACGTAGTGTCCCCATGAATGACAGAACACTGAGCCAATCAAGGCACAACGCTCCGTATTTTCTGCTGGCTTGCCCCTCCACCACAGAAAGTACTGAGCTAGGCTGAAACACCTGCATTTTAGAGCTGCCCTACTCAAGAACACAAAAACGAGACCATGTTTGTATGCGGCTTTATTTACTCAATGATATATTTTTTTTTACATTGTTTGTAAATTGATGCGACACGTATTAATACAAAAAATAACATTCAAAACAGGAAAGCCCAAAATTGTTTTTGCAAAAAATGTGGGGCTCTCTGCCCCACCTGCCCTAAATGACATTTTTGTCATTTAGCAGACGCAGAACGACTTACAGGAGCAATTAGGGTTATGTGCCTTGATCAAGGGCACAACAGATTTTTCACCTAGTCTGTGACCTTTTGGTTACTGACCCAACGCTGTTAACTGTCTAATCTGTGTACTGTATCAGAGATGAAGAGGTACATCTTTGACTGCACTATGGTACTGTAAAGGCCATAGCTCTGATTTATAGGGTCAGAATACTAGTCTATCTAGTTCTGCGTTAAATTAAATAGTTGCTCTCCCATATATTGTTATTCAAAGACATTTTAATACGTGCATTCTATAGTCGTTCTCAACATGTCCTTCTCTAAGCCTCAAGCAGCCTGCCTTAATTCTGCACAGAACATCCCTTTTGTATCGCAGAGGCCATTGGATACTTTTAATTTGTGGAATATATATAGCTAGGTGGAATAAATATTTATTTAAAAATACCATATTTATGACATTGATTCACATATTTTTGCACAAAAAAACCCCCAAACAATTATACATCTTTAAAAAATATATACATTTATCAATTCACCAAAAGTCTCACATTTCAAGTCAATTGACACACAGTTCAGCTTTACGCATTTTAATATGGACAAAGTTCCAGAGCCTTCGTTGTTCCACCAAAACTTCTGTATACCCACCCCAATCCACCCACAGCCCGTACCGTCAACACCACCCCAATCCACCCACAGCCCGTACCGTCAACACCACCCCAATCCACCTACAGCTTAAAACGTCAAACACCACCCAATCCACCCACAGCCCGTACCGTCAACACCACCCCAATCAACCCACAGCCCGTACCTCAACGCCACCCCAATCACCCACAGCCCGTACCGTCAACGCCACCCCAATCAACCACAGCCCGTACCGTCAACACCACCCCAATTCCACCTCCGCCCGTACCGTCAACACCACCCCACATCAACCCACAGCCCTACCGTCAACACCACCCCAATCAACCCATAGCCCGTACCGTCAACACCACCCCAATCAAACCACAGCCCGTACCGTCAACACCACCCCAATCCACCTACAGCCCCTACCGTCAAACACCACCCAATCCACCACAGCCCTTACCGTCAACACCACCCCAATCCACCCACAGCCCGTACCGTCAACACCACCCCAATCCACCTACACAGCTGTACCGTCAACACCACCCCAATCCACCCACAGCCCGTACCGTCAACACCACCCCAATCAACCCACAGCCCGTACCGTCAACGCACCCCAATCACCCACAGCCGTACCGTCAACGCCACCCCAATCAACCCACAGCCCTGACCGTCAACACCACCCCAATTCACCTACCGCCCGTACCGTCAACACCACCCCAATCAACCCACAGCCCGTACCGTCAACACCACCCCAATAACCATAGCCCGTACCCCAACACCACCCCAATCAACCCACAGCCGTACCGTCAACACCACCCCAACCACCTCAGCCCGTACCGTCAAACACACCCCAATCCACCCACAGCCCTACCGTCAACACCACCCCCAATCCACCCACAGCCCTACCGCAACACCACCCCAATCCACCCACAGCCCGTACCGTCAACACCACCCCAATCACACTACAGCCTCTACCGTCAACACCACCCCAATCCACCCACAGCCCGTACCGTCAACACCACCCCAATCAACCACACCCGTACCGTCAACCCACCCCAATCAACCCACAGCCCGTACCGTCAACGCCACCCCAACAACCCACAGCCCGTACCGTCAACACCACCCCAATCACCTACCCCCTACCTCAACACCACCCCAATCAACCCCAGCCCGTACCGTCAACACCACCCCAATCAACCCACAGCCCGTACCGTCAACACCACCCCAATCAACCACAGCCCGTACCGTCAACACCCACCCCAATCCAACCTACAGCCCGTACCGTCAACACCACCCCAATCCACCTACAGCCCGTACCGTCAACACCACCCCAATCCACCACAGCCCGTACCGTCAACACCACCCCAATCAACCCACAGCCCGTACCGTCAACACCCACCCCAATCAACCCACAGCCCGCACCGTCACAACCACCCCAATCAACCCACACCGTACCGTCAACACCACCCCAATCAACCCACACCCGTACCGTCAACACCACCCCAATCCACCTACAGCCCGTACCGTCAACACCACCCCAATCAACCACAGCCCGTAACTTCAACACCACCCCAATCAACCCACAGCCCGTACCGTCAACACCACCCCAATCCACCACCGCCCGTACCTCAACACCACCCAATCCACCTACCGCCCGTACCGTCAACACCCACCCAATCCACCTACCCCCATACCGTCAACACCACCCCAATCAACCCACAGCCCGTACCGTCAACACCACCCCAATCAACCCACAGCCCGTACCGTCAACACCACCCCAATCAACCCACAGCCCGCTTACCGTCAACACCACCCCAATCAACCTACAGCCCGTACCTTCAACACCACCCCAAATCAACCCACAGCCCGTACCGTCAACAACCACCCCAATCAACCCGTACCGTCAACACCACCCCAATCAACCACAGCCCGTACCGTCAACACCACCCCCAATCAACCACAGCCCGTACCGTCAACACCACCCCAATAAACCCACAGCCCGTACCTCAACACCACCCCAATCCACCTACAGCCCCTACCGTCAACACCACCCAATCAACCCGTACCGTCAACACCACTCCACACAACCCACAGCCCTACCGTCAACACCACCCCAATCAACCCACAGCCCGTACCGTCAACACCACCCCAATCAACCACAGCCCGTACACTTCAACACCACCCCAATCAACCCACAGCCCGTACTCAACACCACCCCAATCAACCACAGCCCGTACTTCAACACCACCCCAATCAACCCACAGCCCGTACCGTCAACACCACCCCAATCACTACCGCCCATTCCGTCAACACCACCCAATCAACCCACAGCCCGTACCGTCAACACCACCCCAATTACACCCACAGCCCGTACCGTCAACACCACCCCAATCAACCCACAGCCCGTACCGTCAACCCCACCCCAATCAACCTACAGCCCGTACTTCAACACCACCCCATCAACCCACAGCCCGTACCGTCAACACCACCCCAATCAACCCGTACCGTCAACACCTCACCCCATCAACCTACAGCCCTACCGTCAACACCACCCCAATCAACCTACAGCCCGCTACCGTCAACACCACCCCAATCCACCTACCGCCCGTCCCGTCAACACCACCCCAATCCACACGCCCGTACCGTCAACACCACCCCAATCCACCACCGCCCATACCGTCAACACCACCCCCAATCAACCCACAGCCCGTACCGTCAACACCACCCCAATCAACCCACACCCACCGTCCACACCCACCCAATCAACCCACAGCCCGTCGTCAACACCACCCCATCAACCTACAGCCCTACCGTCAACACCACCCAATCAACCCACAGCCCTACCTCAACCCCACCCCAATCAACCACAGCCCGTACCGTCAACACCACCCCAATCAACCACCCTCACACCCTCCTCACCATAACCCAGTCCCTTCCCCCCCCCATCCCAGCCTACAGCCCGTACCGTCAACACCACCCCAATCAACCACAGCCCGTACCGTCAACACCACCCCAATCCACCTACAGCCCGTACCGTCAACACCACCCCAATCAACCCGTGACCGTCAACACCACCCCAATCCACCTACAGCCCGTACTGTCAAACACCACCCCAATCAACCTACAGCCCTACCGTCAACACCACCCCCAATCAACCCACAGCACATACCTTCAACACACCCCAATCAACCACAGCACATACCTTCAACACCACCCAATCAACCACAGCACTACCGTCAACACCACCCAAATCCACCTACAGCCCCCGTACCGTCAACACCACCCCAATCCACCCACAGCCCGTACCGTCAACACCACCCCAATCAACCCACAGCCCGTACCGTCAACACCACCCCAATCAACCCACAGCCCGTACCGTCAACACCACCCCAATCAACCCACAGCACGTATTGCCTACACTGATCCAGTCCTTTCAGATCTACACATATCTAGAGGTCAATTTGGAGCTGGGTCGTAGAAGAGGGGTAAGTAGGGGTCTAGGAGTCGATTTGAGCTGGGTCGTAGAAGAGGGGTAAGTATATGTCGATTTGGAGCTGGGTCGTAGAAGAGTGGTAAGTATATGTCGATTTGGAGCTGGGTCGTAGAAGAGTGGTAAGAAGGTGTCTAGGTCGATCTGTGCAGTGAAAAACAACACCTGCAGGCCAAGCTCCACTGAGTTCACATTGCATACTCAAACTGAAAGAACCCCCCCCCAAAAAATAACATATCATGACCAAGACTTGGCATCTATAAGGTCTTATTTATGCATACATTTAAGCAATGAGATGAGATAAATATATATTAGAGACACACACAAAACTAGTCAAAAGTTTGGACACTCATTCAAGGGCTTTTTATTTTTTACATTGTAGAATAATAGTGAAGACAAACTAATACAGGATCATGTTGTAACCAAAGTGTTAAACCAATCAAAATATATTTTAGATCTTTCAAAGTAGCCACCCTTTGCCTCGATGACAGCTTTGCACACTTGGCATTCTCTCAACCAGCTTCATGAGGTAGTCACCTGGAATGTATTTCAATTAACAGGTGTGCCTTGTTAATTTGTGGAATTTCTTCCCTTCTTAATGCATTTGTGCCAATCAGTTGTGTTGTGACAAGGTAGGTATAGAGAAGATAGCCTTATTTGGTAAAAGACTAAGTCCATATTATGGCAAGAACAGCTCAAATAAGCAAAGAGAAACAACAGTCCATCATTACTCTAAGACATGAAGGTCAGTCAATCTGGAAGATTAAGAACTTTGAAAGTTTTTTCCAAGTGCAGTCACAAAAACCATCAAGCACCATGATGAAACTGGCTCTCATGAGGACGGCCAGAGGAAAGGAAGACCCACAGTTACCTCTGCTGCAGAAGATAAGTTCATTAGAGTTACCAGCCTCAGATTGCAGTCCAAATAAATGCTTCAGAGTTAAATCTCAACATCAACTGTTCAGAAGAGACTACGTGAATCAGGTCTTCATGGTCGAATTGCTGCAAAGAAACCACTACTATTGGACACCAATAAGAGACTTGCTTGGGCCAAGAAACACGAACAATGGACCGGTGGAAATCTGTCCTTTGGTCTGATGTGTCCAAAATTGCGATTTTTGGTTGCAACTGCCGTGTCTTTGTGAGACGCAGAGTAGGTGAACAGATGACCTTCGCATGTGTGGTTCCCACCGTGAAGCATGGAGGAAAGGGGGATGGCTTCAACTGAAATGTGTCTTTCACATTTAATTCAACCCCTCAATCAGAGAGGTGTGGGGGGGCTGGCGTCTTCGGTGCCCAGGCAACAGTGGGTAGATCGACAGATTTTTACCTTGTCAGCTTGCGGATTCAATCCAGCAACCTTTCGGTTACTGGCCCAACGTTCTAACCACTAGGCTACCTGCCAGAGGTGGTGTGATGGTGCTTTGCTCGTGACACGGTCAGTGATTTATTTAGAATTCAAAGCACACTTAACCAGCATGGCTACCACAGCGATGCGCCATCCCATCTGGTTTGTGCTTAGTGGGACCATCATTTGTTTTTCAACAGGACAATGACCTAACACACCTCCAGGCTGCATAAGGTCTATTTGACCAAGAAGGAGAAGAGTGATGGAGCGCTGCATCAGATGACCTGGCCTCCACAATCACCCGACCTCAACCCCAATTGAGATTGTTTGAAATGAGTTTGACCGCAGAGTGAAGTAAAAGCAGCCAACAAGTGCTCATTATGTGGGAACTCCTTGAAGACTGTTGGAAAAACATTCCTCATGAAACTGGTTGAGAGAACACCAAGAGTGTGCAAAGCTGTCATCAAGGCAAAGGGTGGCTATTTTGAAGAATCTAAAATATGAAACATATTTTGATATGTAACACTTTGTTGGTTACTACATGATTCCATATGTATTATTTCATAGTTTTGATGTCTTCACTATTATTCTACAATGTAGAACATAGTAAAAATAAAGAAACCCCTTGAACGAGTAGGTGTGCCCAGACATATAAATGGGAAATACATTTAAAAAAATAATGGATTGAAATGTATTTCTGTGCAATGTGTGGATGCATTCTACTGTATAAAGATCAACATCTTCAGTCTGTTTTCCCTCTTAAGACCGCTACATTGTTCATTCAATAAGGAACTCTGAGTAGTTCAGTGCTTTTACATATCTACCTCACACACAGATCTAGCAGACCATGCAACTACCAACTCTTCTATGAAATAGTGTACTTAAAAAGTAAGTACGCTCCAACCAAAGGGAGCCTATGAAGACCACAAGTGTGCGAGGCCCGATCCTGAGGTGTTAATCTAAAACGGTAGGCACCATGTTTTTATGCCATCTTGGGCCCTGCCCCGACTCCTAGTCAATATAACATATGAGCATTGTAGCCCGCATTCAAAACAGAGGGGTAAACAATACCAGAGCACGTGGTGAGAAGTCGAGAGGTGTGGCGCACGCATTATCAAATGTATACAGTTTGACTGGGGCACAGGAGTTCTCTCTGACCACGTGATACAACCGGGGGAAAACTCCAGACCGAAGTGCATAGGGTGCCATTTGGGGAACAAGGATAAGAAGATCAACACATCAAGCTGTAACAATAAGATACAACCAAAATGAAAATAGAACAGCTGTGGCTGATCAATCTGTAGATTGTCATCATTTGTAGAGTTCAAATGGGTCTACTGATATGATCACCCAACACAGACAGGTAGCCTGGTGGCTCTCAGTAATTCTGCTTTTAGGCCGGGATTCAATCCGAAACCACCATTCAAAGCGCTTGACGTAGGTCATTTCCAATTGAGCCGAGATCTGCAGCTTTAACCTTAAATGGGATCTCCACGAACGCGGTACCATTGCCTTTGAAAGCAGCACTGTCTACAAGCGTGATCGGATTGAATCGCGGACCTAGTCAGCTTGTGCATTGTTGTTGTCGAATGCAGAAACAAGCACACAGGCTAGTAAAACGACAACTGGATGACATGAAGCACCTTCAGAATACCCTGGGATGCTCTAGAACTCTAGAGGCTATTCTAATCTAGAACACCACTGACAAAACCTTATCAGCTGGAGTAGACCACAGTCCCTCAGTAGAACTCTGGTGGGAAAAACAGTATGTACACAAGGATCAAACCAGATGATTGATGATTATTAAACAAATCCCTTTCTTACAGTACATGAGTTTCAAAGTGGCAGGCTAGCACATTCTTCAAAATACAATTTACCTAGAAAGAGACAAATTCGGTTTTACTTGTTTATAGTAAATTAAATTAATCTTCATTACTTATTGCATTAGAGCAGGATTGCCCTTGGCTTAGCTCGGGAGTCGGATCGTGTGGGTGAAACAAAGGAAACATTTGTTAGGAAGGAAAATCGCAAGGGATATTCTTGGATCCTGGTTAAGAACATGCCACGTTCATTATATGGCTAGAAGGCTGGATTATAAAGAATAGCCTTGTAAAGAAATCCTTAGTATGGTCAACAGAACCTTCCCGAAACTGCTTCACGTGAATCCACAGGGTCAGCACTACATTGTGGACTCCAGACTTCACCTGATGGCAGGCTTTTCAGGTCTATCAATGCCAATTATTTGACAGCTTTAGGACCAGGACATTGTCCCAGACCAGGATCTGGGCCATGTTACTAGATACAGGTCTCCTTTCCTTTTAGCACTGCTTGGCGTTCAGATATACAGCAGCAAGTGGCTGTAATGACGGACTACATTTAAGGTGAAGGCTATTGTACTCTACTATGGTATTGGGATTCATGTGAAAGGGGGGAGACATGCTGAAGTGTGATAAAGTGTGATAATCCCCATGTGAGCCAGTACCAGAGACCAGTGACTAGGAGAAAATACCCCCTAAACTCAAGTAGGGGATACAGTAAAACATTCCCCATGCGTTTAAAAAAAACATTCCACTATATAATAAATTATTCACATTTCTTTGCTGTCTTTCTTTTAAAAGCAAAAAAGGAAACATTCTTTGGGATTTTCCTTTTTTTTAACATAACAATGATACAATATAATTTAAATCTAAAAAATAAAAAAGATTGGATTTTCGCAGTGTTAGACCACCGAGCACGTGTAGCGGTTTGGAGGACCTGCTAGGCAAAGTGCTTTCGGGCTGAGGTGGATTGAGTGATCCTGGGTTCAAGTCAATGGGCACTCGAGGAGTTTGATTCTGGGTTTAAGGTAGAAGTTCCCCTAAACCACAGATCTAGAATCAGATAACCCTTTCTCCAATCCTAACAAACAGAGGGATGAGAACCATCTGACCCTGTGCGAGTGGTTAGATCCAACTTCGACCTCCTACAGATTCTGGTGCCTCATCTTTTCCCCCCGAGGGCTGATTGGTTCACAGCATGCATTGCCACGCCCCTCTGTTAATTGTCAATCAGAAGGGAGAGTTCATCCCTAGTTTGGTCTCAAACTGTAGCTTCTGTCTCTTCTGGTAGCGAACCCTCACCCTGCAGACAGAAGGAATATGGAAAGACAACACATGAGAACCATTTTCCGCACGATGACATCACCGCTCCATCCCACAATCCCTCTCAGAATACCTACTTTCACCCTTCTGTCTTTTCCGCAATTTCCTCCATCATACCACCTCCTTACTTCTCCTCTCCCTTCTTCATCTTACCGTATCTCGTGGTAGTTTGACGGGCCTCGTGAGCCAGCACCCACCACCAGGCAGGACAGGGGACCAAACAGCCAGGCCAGCATGGGATGTCCTTCAGGCCAAAGGTCAAAGAACCCGACCTGTCCTGCCACAGCTTGTAGTCCCACCGTGGCCTGACCATCTGGACCCAACAGACTGGAGGTGGGGAGGAAAGAGAGTATCAGATGATGCAACATAAAACAACAAACTATTGCCAGCTGCCCGCTTCATACTGTTTGAAACAATTGTAGGCTACCCACACACACACACTTACACTACAAAGGACAGTGAGGACCACCAGGTGTTGCTGAAAGGTTCTCTATCCACAGAGCCTGGAGCGATGGACGCTAACTTAGCGAGATGACGACTGGAAAAGAGGAAGGGAGGACACTTAAAGACACATGACTCTCCAGGGGCAGAAAATAAGTCAGAGGCCGCGTATAAATGGAAACCTATTCCCTATATAACACACTGGTTAAAAGTAGTGCACTTATATAGGAATAGGGTGCCATTAGGGCTCTGGTCTAAAAGTAGTGCACTATATAAAAATAGGGTGCCAAGGGCTCTGGTCTAAAGTAGTGCACTATTAGGAATATTTGTGCCATAGGGACTCTGATCTAAAGTAGTCACTATATAGGGAATATGATGCCATTTAGGATGCA
>NC_036858.1:1792322-1800332 GCF_002910315.2 Salvelinus sp. IW2-2015 | reverse complement strand
GAGCCCAAACAGTAACCATCGTTTACACCAGACAGACCAGAGCCCAACGTAACCCATCGTTACACCAGACAGACCAGAGCCCAAACAGTTAACCATCGTACACCAGACAGACCAGAGCCCAAAACAGTAAACCCATTCGTTACACCAGGGCCAGAAGCCCAAAGTAACCAGCGTACACCAGACAGACAGAGCCCAAACAGTAACCCATCTTACCCAGACAGAACCAGAGCCCCAAAAGGTAACCCATCGTTACACCAAGACAGCCAGAGCCCAAACAGTTAACCATCGTTACACCAGAACAGACCCAGAAGCCCAAACAGTAACACATCTTAACACCAGACAGACCAGAGCCCAAACAGTAACCCCATCGTACACCAGACAAGACCAGAGCCCAAACAGTAACCATCGTTACACCAGGACAACCAGAGCCCAAACAGTAACCCACGTTACACCGACAGACCAGAGCTCAAACAGTAACCCATCCGTTACACCAGACAGACAAAACAGAGCCCAAACAGTAACCCATCGTTACACCAGGACAGACCAGAGGCCCAAACAGTAACCTGATCGTTACACCAGACAGACCAGAGCCAAAACAGTAACCCATCGTGTACACCAGACAAGACCAGAGCCCAAACAGTAACCCATCGTTACACCAGACAGAACCAGAGCCCAAACAGTTAACCCAATCGTTAACCAGACAGACCAGGAGCCCAAACAGTAACCATCGTTACACACAGACCAGAGCCCAAAACAGTAAACCCATCGTTACACCACAGACCAGAGTTCCAAAAGTAAACCCATCGTTACACCACAACCAGAGCCCAAACAGTAACCCACGTTACACCACAGACCAGAGCCAACAGTAACCCATCGTTACACCAAGACCAGAGCCCAAAACAGTAACCCATCGATTACACCAACAGACCAGAGCCCAAACAGTAAACCCATCGTTACCCCACAGACCAGAGCCCAAACAGTAACCCATCGATTTACACCACAGACCCAGACCCAAACAGTAACCCATCGTTACACCAAAGACCACAGCTCCCGTTTTAATTCTAAATCTAAAAAGGGAGTCAATCATGATGCCCTTCTGGTTTTGTGTTGACAAATGATGGTGACTCCCTCCCTCTGTCTCTCTCCTCCTTCACCCCGCAGGAGCAGCTAAGATGTTGTTGGGCTCTGGAGCTGCACCCTGGCCAGTGAGGACAAGTGTGTTCCCCTGGGGGAGCCACCATCCACGCCTTGGCACGTGATGGAGAGTGGCGGATTCCGCAGTCTGCTCAATCAACGCCGTGAGGCTTCTTGTATCAGGACACGGTGAGGGGGGGGAGACACCACCTGAAACCAGACACACCACAAGAACATGCTGACGACCTCTTCCCCTCCCTGCCTCAGGGGAGCTGCAGTTCTAGCGGACAGGAGCGCATCTCCCCGCAGCCATTAAGAAGACCACCCTGGACAAGGTCATGGCAGCGCCTGGCAGCCAGGGTCAGGCGGTCAACGGCAAGGCCAGGACTCAGCCTCAGGAGAAACCCCCAGGACCTGTCAAGAAGAACAACTGAGATGGGACACACACACACCTATAAAACGCCAGAACTTCAGCCTCAGGAGAAACCCCCCAGGACCTGCAAGAAGAACAGTGGATGGATGGAACACAACATATACACTCTCACTCACTCACACACAAAAGTTGGAAATTGCAGCTTACAGACCCATAGCCTTGTCTGACAGGGTGTCTGTGTACACACACGTGAACAGAAATGCATGTACACATGCCGCCAGTCCACCTTGTCTTCAGTCTGTCTTGAGGATATGTGTCTCTGGTGATAACGACCAATGGGCCAAAACATCAGTGAATATTTCAGATAGAAATGCAATGCATAGAGCTGACATGATTCCTATTCTGCATGACAGAGGAATGCATAGGAAGCTGTTCCTTTGCCATTCATTGTTTTCCTGAGCGGTCTTTTTAATGTTGCCCCTGCAGCCGAAGCAGGCCAACAGATTGGCTTCAGTGATGGCTTTTTTTGCCTGGTGACTCAAACTGAATTCTTCCCACTGCTTCTGTTACACTGCCACACGTTGAAGTCGTATTGTGGATGTCAAGATGAGGGGTGTTGATCAATCCGCTGATGACTTTTGTACATCTCGAACCAATCAGAGCGCATCAAAGCATGGACAACATTTTTTTAAACGCCTCTTTTCTCACGGTGCTTTGCTCTGGCCCAACCCATTTGGTTTTGGGACCAATCGAACATTTAGGTTTGTGTTTTGGGAAAATCGTCAAGGGGGGGGGTACTCCGATCCAGACTCATTTCGTTAGAGAAAACGCTGTGGCCGTAGCGTTTTTCACGGGAGCAGGAGTTGGGTCCGAGGCCAAACCATTTCTAAAGGTAGTGTCCAAAAATTGGACCTCTAATTCTCCCCCTCCCCAATAGGGTCAAAGTAGTGCACTATAAAGGAAACGGCCTGCCCGCTTGGGATCACACCAAGTGTTACTATACAGACAGTCCCAATGTATTTTAAAGAAGCCAGGTCACACCATGAAAACCCTTTTATTTGTTTGTTTGAGATTTTCTTGTCATATTTTTGGCCCACAGTGTTATTTATGGACTGACCTGAACAACAAGTTTTGAGAATTTGAGTTGTTTTTGTTTTTATATATTCTATTGTGCCGTATGTTGCGTCACCATCAGACAAACAAATGGGACACTTGCCAAAACCAGACAAATGAACACTAGCACCAGACAAATGAACACTAGCCACCAGACAAATGAACCCCCAACTAGCCACCAGACGATTGAACCACTAGCACCAGACAAAGACCACTAGCCACCAGACAAATGACCACTAGCCACCAGACTAAATGAACACTAGCCACAGACAAAATGAACACTAGCCACAGGACAAATGGACACGGAGCACCAAACAAATGAACACTAGCCACCAGACAAATGAACACTAGCACCAGACAAATGAACCACTAGCCACCAGACAAATGAACACTAGCCACCACACAAATGCTGTTAAAAGGCTGGGTGACTGGTGAATTTAATCCATGAGGCACACTGGCTGACACGCCAAAATATTTTTCAGGCGCGTCACCATCATAGTTTCTAACCTCTACGTGTGAGGAAGTGGGTCGCCAGGTCAACAGCAGGCCATTTGTTTACATTGGTGGACCTTCTAACTCCGGAAAGGGTTTCTCTCTCACGGGGTCAGGGACACGGTAATTGCAAGCTTTGTCACTGCTCACCTGCTTCTTCCTCAAAGTTTCTGTTTGATTGTTCCATGTCAGATGACCTCTGTCTCTGAGGGAAACCATGCGATCTAAACAACACACCGATATCATCAATCATGTGGGTTTATCTGGCATCTGCGTATAGATCACCAGAACATTAACCATACCTGGAGACGTGTTCAACATCTCAGTAAACCACAGCTACATGATGCTAAAACAATCTGTATCATCTGCATAGATTAACCGAAACTTAACCATACCTGGAGACGTGTTAACATCTCAGTAACGTGATGTAACAATCTGATCACTGCATAGATTACCAGAACTTAACCATACCCTGGAGACGTGTTCAACATCTCAGTAACCCACAGCAACGGATGTAACAATCTGATCATCTGCAGTAGATCACCAGAACTTAACCATACCTGGAGACGTGTTCAACATCTACAGTAACACAGCAAACTGATGTAACAATCTGATCATCTGCGATAGATACCAGAATTTAACCTACCTGGAGACGTGCTCAACATCTCAGTAACAACAGGCAACGTGATGTAACAATCTGATCATCTGCATAGATTACCAGAACTTTAACCATACCTGGAGACGTGTTCAAATCTCAGTAACCACAGCACGGATGTAACAATCTGTCATCTGCATAGATTTACCAGATTAAACCATACCTGGAGACGTGTTCAACATCTCAGTAACCACAGCAACGTGAGTAACAATCTGATTCATCTGCATAGATAACCAGAGTTTAACCATACCTGGAGACGTGTTCAACATCTCAGTTAAACCACAGCACTGATGTAACAATGGATCATCTGCATGTTACAGAACTTTAACCATACCTGGAGACGTGTTCAACATCTCAGTAACCACACAACGTTGATGTACAATCTGATCATCGGCATAGATTACCAGAAAACTTAACCATACCTGAGACTTGTTCAACATCGTCAGTACCACAGCAACGTGATGTAAAAATCTGATCATCTGATAGGATTACAAGAATTTAACCATACCTGGAGACGTGTTTCAAACATCTCAGTCAAACACAGCAACGTGAGTAACAATCGATCATCTGCATGATTACAGAAACTTACCATACCTGGAGACGTGTCAACAATCTCAGTAACACAGCAACGTGATGTAACAAATCGATCATCGCCAATAGATTACCAGAATTTAACGCATACCTGGAGACGTGTTCAACATCTCCGTAACCACAGCACGTGATGTAACAATCTGATCATCTGCAAGATCACCAGAGTTAACCATACCTGAGGACGTGTTTCAACATCTCAGTAACCACAGGCAACGTTGATGTAACAATCGGATTCATCTGCATAGATTACCAGAACTTAAACCATACCTGGAGACGTGTTCAACATTCAGTAACCACAGCAACGTGATGTAACAAGCTGTCATCTGCATAGATTACCAGAACTTAAGACCATACCGGGAGACGGTGGTTCAACATCTCAGTAACCACAGCAACGTGATGTAACAATTTTGATCATCTGTAGATTACCAGAACTTAACCATTACCTGGAGACTGTCAACATCTCAGTAAGCCACAGCAACGTGACTTAACAGTCTGTATCTGCATGATTACCAGAATTTAAACCATACGCGGAGACGGGTTCAACATCTCAGAACCACAGCAACGTGGATCTAACAGGTCTGATCATCTGCATAGATGTACCAGACTTAACCATACCTGGAGACGTGTTCCAACATCTCGTAACCACAGCAACGTGATGTAACAATCTGATCATCTGCATAATACCAGAACTTACCATACCTGGAGAACGTGTCAAATCTCAAGACCACAGCAACGTGATTTAACAATCTGATCATCGCATAGATGACCAGAACCTTAAACCATACCTGGAGACGTGTTCAACATCTCAGTAAGCCACAGCAACGGTGGGATGTAACAATCTTGATCAATCTGCATAGATTACCAGAACGTTAACCATACCTGGGACGTGTTCAACATTCTCCAGTAACCACAGCAACGTGATGTAACAACTGTTTGCATAGATTACAGAACTTAACCATAACCTGGAACGTGTTCAACATCTCAGTAACTACAGAACGTGATGTAACAAATCTGATCGATCTGCTAGAGTTACCAGAACTAAACCATACCTGGACGGTTCAACATCTCAGTAACCACAGCAACGTGATTGTAAACAGTCTGGATATCTGCATAGAGTACCAGAACTTAACCATACCTGGAGACGTGTTCAGAACATTCCAGTACCACAGCACGTGATGTAACAGTTCTGATCATCTGCATAGATTTACCAGAACTTAACCTACCGGAGACGTGTTCAACATTCTCAGTAAAACCACAGCAACGTGATGTAACAATCTGGATCATCTGCATAGATACAGAACTTAACCATACCTGCGAGATCGTGTTCAACATCTCAGTAACCACGCAGCAACGTTGATGAACAGTCTGATCATCTGCATAGATTACCAGAACTTAACCATACCTGGGAGACGTGTTCAAATCTCAGTAACCACAGGGCAACGTGAATGTAACAGTCTGATTCATCTGCATAGATTACCAGAACTTAACCATTACCTGGAGACGTGGTCAAGCATCTCAGTGAACCACAGCAACGTGATTAACAATCTGATCATCTGCATAGATTACCAGAACTTAACCATACCTGGGACTGTTCACATCTCGTAACCACAGCAACGGTGATGTTAACCCAATCTGATCATCTGCATAGATTAACCAGAACTTAACATACCTGGAGACGTGTTTCAACATCTCAGTAACCACAAGCAACAGATGTAACAATCTGATCATCTGCATAGATTACCAGGACTTAACCATACCTGGAGACGTTTCAACATCTCAGTAACCACACAACTGATGTTTTAACCGAATTCTGATCATCTGCATAGATTACCAGAATTTTAACCATACCTGGAGACGTGTTCAACATCTCAGTAACCACAGCAACGTGATGTAACAATCTGATCATCTGCAGACATTCTGTCTATCTGTTAAGTGAGGAAGACTCATCCTTCAGTGAYGAAGATGCTTCCATGTTATGATCTGTCTCTCTAAAAGGGAACGTGGTATTTAACCTTCTAGTGCTAGTATACCTACTTTKTATCCATCGTCATTCACTTTAACATGGAACTATTCATGTGTATGTTTTGATKCTGATTAGGGAGAATGTGTATGGTCAATTACCAAAGGCTCTGTCCTAAATTGTATATTGAGTTAGCATATGGTAGTGAAAGGAGGCGAGTTGAGGAAGCTACCTACCATAGAGTATTGGGATGCAGCCCAGCTCTAGCTGTTCAGTTATTTCAACTCAGCATCTGGAGACACAGAGGAAGTCACAGTATAGTATGTGGACGTGTCCCTCCCCCCCCCCGTTGCCTTGACAAGTACGGTTCTACAGATGTCATCGCCCGTCATCGTCACGTACTCACCGGGGGACAGACGGGGTAGGGTTTCAACCCCTGTGCCCCCACGGATACAAATAGACATTTGTGAAGAGTGTCTGTGTACCAAATGGCACCCTATTCCCTACATAGGGCTCTATGGGTCCTGGTCCAATGTTGTCTACTATACAGGGAATGGCACCCTATTCCCTACATGGTGCTCTATGGGTCCTGGTCCAATGTTGTCTACTATACAGGGAATGTGGTGGCATTTGGGAGTCAGGATGCAGCCAGTTTTTCCCTCGCTGCCATAGATACGGATTCTGATTGGTTGGCGAGGGAGGAAACGAGACACCGGTTTTAGAACACTGTCGGCAATAAGAAGGAGGTGGGTGACATCTCAGGTCCAGGAGAGGGTCAGGTCAGGGTGGATGTGGCATTCTATTCCCTATATACTAGGGTCCATAGGGCTGTGGTCAGGGTGGATGTGGCATTCTATTCCCTATATAGTAGGGCCCATAGGGCTGTGGTCAGGGTGGATGTGGCATTCTATTCCCTATATAGTGCAACACTTCTGACTAGGGGTGCCCTTGTAAAGTAGTTAGTCTATTCAGACTCCAGACTTTACAAGGATCTGCCGTGGAGGACAACTCACACACAACATGGTCTTCTGCATTAATATTTCAGAGGCAAACAAACAATTGGCCTGTGTCCTGTATTATTGTTGAAGGCAATATAAAAGTTATTGTAGAAGTAAATGAACTTGGATGACTTTCTTTAGTTTGACTTTAAAGTTTAGAGTATAAAAGGAGAGAAATAAGGCAGGAAATTAACCACGATTTGAATTGCAGGAGGGCTGGGCACCCTTATAACAACTTAATATCAATGTGCCCTCCAAAAAAGTAGATTGTAGATGTTGGGTACCCCAAGAGCCAGTCTGTGCATGCTCATTGGCACCCAAAATTTCCTAGTGCACTACTTTTGACCACAGCCCTATGGGCCCTAGTCAGAAGTGTTGCCTATATAGGGAATAGAATGCCACATCCACCCTGACCACAGCCTATGGACCCTAGTCAGAAGTGTTGCACTATGTAGGGAATAGATGCCACATCTAACCTGACCACAGCCCTATGGGCCCTAGCAGAAAGTGTTGCACTATATAGGGATAGAATGCCACGTAACCCTGACCAGCCAGGCCCTAGTATAATAGGGAATAGAATGCCACATCTAACCCTGACCACAGCCCTATGGGCCCTAGTCAGAAGTGTTTGCACTATATAGGGAATAGAATCCACATCCCACCCTGACCACAGCCCTATGGGCCCTAGTCCAGA
>NC_036858.1:1782096-1786365 GCF_002910315.2 Salvelinus sp. IW2-2015 | reverse complement strand
AGAGGCTGCGTCCCAGATAGCACCCTATTCATTTTTATAGTGTATCACTGTTGACCAGGGCTCTGGTCCAAATCAGTAAACTATATAGGGAGTAGGGTGGAATTAGGGACGCAGCAGAGCCTCTGGGGCCGGGAGCGTGGAGTGGGACGCGGGAGACAGTTTTAATCAAGGCCTTTATTTTTTTTACACACACACACACACACACTTTAATCAAAGGCCACTTTTGAACCGGAATCTAGCTATGGTAATCCTGTAGGCTACAAGCGGTTAGTATTGTTCAACTGTGATTGGGGAAAATTTATCTCGACTGCCGCTTGTCTCGGCGGTTTTCTTGCATATCGCCATCACCTTCTACACCTGGTGCCTTGTAAAGTAGTTAGTCTATTCAGACTCCAGACTTTCCAAAGGATCTGCCGTGGAGGACACTCACACACAACATGGTCTTCTGCATTAATATTTCAGAGGCAAACAAACAATTGGCCTGTGTCCTGTATTATTGTTGAAGGCAATATAAAAGTTATTGTAGAAGTAAATGAACTTGGATGACTTTCTTTTAGTTTGACTTTAAAGTTTAGAGTATAAAAGGAGAGAAATAAGGCAGGAAATTAACCACGATTTGAATTGCAGGAGTGCTGGGCACCCTTATAACAACTTAAATATCAATGTGCCCTCCAAAAAAGTAGATTAGTAGATGTTGGGTAACCCCAAGAGCCAGTCTGTGCATGCTCATTGGCACCCAAATTTCCTAGTGCACTACTTTTGACCACAGCCCTATGGGCCCTAGTCAGAAGTGTTGCACTATATAGGGAATAGAATGCCACATCCACCCTGACCACAGCCCTATGGACCCTAGTCAGAAGTGTTGCACTATATAGGGAATAGAATGCCACGTCCACCCTGACCACAGCCCTATGGACCCTAGTATATAGGGAATAGAATGCCACATCCACCCTGACCACAGCCCTATGGACCCTAGTCATAAGTGTTGCACTATATAGGGAATATAATGCCACGTCTAACCCTGACCACAGCCCTAGTCAGAAGTGTTGCACTATATAGGGAATATAATGCCACGTCTAACCCTGACCACAGCCTATGGACCCTAGTCAGAAGTGTTGCACTATATAGGGAATATAATCCACGTCTAACCCTGACCACAGCCCTATGGACCCTAGTCAGAAGTGTTGCACTATATAGGGAATAGAATGCCACATCCACCCTGACCACAGCCCTATGGACCCTAGTCAGAAGTTGTTGCACTATGTAGGGAATAGAATCCACATCTAACCCTGACCACAGCCCTAGGGCCCTAGTCAGAAGTGTTGCACTATATAGGGAATAGAATGCCACATCCACCCTGACCACAGCCCTATGGGCCCTAGTCAGAAGTGTTGCACTATATAGGAATAGAATGCCACATCCACCCTGACCACAGCCCTATGGGCCCTAGTCAGAAGTGTTGCACTATATAGGGAATAGAATGCCACATCCACCCTGACCACAGCCCTATGGACCCTAGTATATAGGGAATAGAATGCCACATCCACCCTGACCACAGCCCTATGGACCCTAGTCAGAAGTGTTGCACTATATAGGGAATAGAATGCCACATCCACCCTGACCACAGCCCTATGGACCCTAGTCAGAAGTGTTGCACTATATAGGGAATAGAATGCCACGTCCCACCCTGAACACAGCCCTATGGACCCTAGTATATAGGGAATAGAATGCCACATCCACCCTGACCACAGCCCTATGGACCCTAGTCATAAGTGTTTGCACTATATAGGGAATATAATGCCACGTCTAACCCTGGACCCTGTTTGTGTGTGGTGGGTTTTCAGGAGGAAGGGTTAGTACTGGAGACGCTGAAGTGGTTCACTAATCCCTCTTTTATTCTGAAAGGTTATTCTCCTCCGCTGTCGCTGAGATAAATCCTGCTCCTCAAGAGGATTCCATTTGACTCTCAATAACACACACACCTACACACAGTGTCGTCGGGAGAGGAGAGTTCAATAGCGGTTAATCCTCCCACAAAGTGTGTGTGTGTGTGTGTGTCATTCCAAAGGCCTTTGAACAGGAGGAATGCACCCGTCTTTTTCACTTGTCCTAGGCCAGGACTCTCCGACCCTGTTCCTGGAGAGATACCCTCCTGGAGGTTTTTACTCCAACCCCAGTTGTAACTAACCTGATTCAGCTGATCAACTAGCTAATTATTAGAATCAGGTGTGCTAGATTAGGGTTGGAGTGAACCTACAGGAGGGTATCTCCAGGAACAGGGTTGTGGTGAACCTACAGGAGGGTAGCTCACCAGGAACAGGGTTGTGGTGAACCTACAGGAGGGTAGCTCTCCAGGAACAGGGTTGGAGTGAACCTACAGGAGGGTAGCTCACCAGGAACAGGGTTGGAGTGAACCTACAGGAGGGTATCTCTCCGGGAACAGGGTTGGAGTGAACCTACAGGAGGGTAGCTCTCCTGGAACAGGGTTGGAGTGAATTTACAGGATGATACCTCATTCAGACCTATAACCATACCTCATTCAGACCTATAGCCATACCTCATTCAGACCTATAACCATACCTCATTCATACCTATAACCATACCTCATTCAGACTTATAGCCAGATCTCATTCAGACCTTTAGCCATTCCTCATTCAGACCTTTAACCATACCTCATTCAGACTTATAGCCAGATCTCATTCAGACCTATAGCCATACTTCATTCAGACCTTTAACCATACCTCATTCTGACCTATAGCCAGATCTCATTCTGACCTATAACCATACCTCATTCAGACCTTTAACCATACCTCATTCTGACCTATAACCATACCTCATTCTGACCTATAGCCATACCTCATTCTGACCTATAGCCAGATCTCATAAAATTGTTTATCCATCAAGACAGACCAGACAGGCTCACCTCTGACCTGTGTGTGTGTGCGTGCGTGTGTGTGTGTGTGTGTGAGAGAGAGGGAACATTGATCTCAGAGATGATATTGTATCTCTAGATGCAGCTGATGGAACAGGAGAGCGAGAGAGAGGGAGGAAAGGACGATGGTACAGCCACACTGTGAGTCAGCACTCTGGGCTTCTCTTTGTGGTTCTGACATGGAATGTGTTCCAAATGGAACCCTATTCCCTATATAGTGCACAACTTTTAACCAGGGCCCATAGGGTTGTAGCTAAAAGTAGTGCACTATAAAGGGAATATGGTGCCATTTTGGGACACATTCCTTCAAACGGTTATTTTAGGCGTCTGTCAACTTGACCTAGTCCTAGACTAGAGAGAACTATAGTTTATGTACAGATCTAGACAGATCTATAGTTTATGTACAGATCTAGACAGAACAGATCTATAGTTTATGTAACAGAATCTAAGACAGAACTAATAGTTTATGTACAAGATCTAGACAGATCTATAAAGTTTATGGTACGTTTGTATGTTACAGATCTAGACAGATCTATTAGTTTTATGTACAGATTCTCGACAGATCTATAGTTTATGTAACAGATCTAGACAGACTATAAGTTTATGTACAGATCTCGACAAATCTATAGTTTCATGTACAGATCTAGACAAGATTCTATAGTTTATGTCAGATCTAGACAGATCTATAGTTTATGTACAGATTTAGCTATTATGGTAGTCAGTCTAAGTGGCTTCCTCCTGCTCTTCCCTCTCCTCTCTCTCCTTCTCCCTCTCTCCTCTCCTCTCTCCCCCTCTCCTCTCCTCCCCCTCGATTTCTCGCTCTCCCCCTCGTCTTCCTCCTCCCACTGTCTCCTCTCCTCTCTCTCCGCCCTCTCCTCTCCTCTCCAGGATCATCCCCTCTCCTCCCCCGTCTCCTCTCCTCTCCCATCCTTGTCTCTCTCCTTCCTCCCCTCTCCTCTCCTCGTCCCTCTCTCCGCTTCCTCTCTTCCTCTCCTCTCGTCACCCTCTCCTCTCTTGCCTCTGCCTCCTTCCTCCTCTCCCCTCCGTCCTCCCTCTCCTCCTCTCCCAATCTTGTCTCCTCTTCCCTCGCCAAGTTTTGTTCCTGCTGCACTGCAGTATGAAAGACGAACAAGGAGAGTAAGAGTCAATTACCAGTAGATTTAGACCAGGAAGGTGGATTCAACTCATTCCAGACTATGGAGGGCCTCAGTGTGCGATGATAGGTTTTCAGGAGAAGGATTCTTCACCCTGTGTGAGATATGCTGTTCATTTGACTGAACTTACAAGGAGTCCTCGAAGCGTTCGAAACACCAATAGTGCCCACAAAGCTCCAATGA
>NC_036858.1:1767997-1782071 GCF_002910315.2 Salvelinus sp. IW2-2015 | reverse complement strand
GAGAGAGATCCCGGTACCTCCTCGTGTAGTAGAAGCTCCTCCGTACCTACTCTACCAACACTTATCATCCTTCAGTTGACACCCCCCCCCATCCATCCACTCACACACGTTCTCTTGTCAAATATGATCTCTGACAAATCTTACAAGTGTTCTATCCTCTCTTTACCTCTCTCTCCCCTTCACTAACCCATCTCTTGCTCCCCCCCCCACCCCAAAGCTGCTTCAGTACCGTCCGTTCCCCAAGGTGAATGCGTGATGACCACACCCACCGCGTGGTGAGAGAGGGCGCTACAAGTCTACGCTCAAAGGAACACATGCTTGAGGTTAACAGACACAAACATTCATTAGGCACCAAACAGAGAAACCAGGTGAACCCGTTCCGTTGCAAAAAAGTTTTTCTACGGTGTGCAGCTAAATAAGGGTAAAATCTCCATCTCTTTTCTTAATATCGTTCTCATTTCTCTCCCCATCTCTCTTTCCTCCCCCTCTCTCTTTCTCTCCCCATTTTCTCCTTTCTCTCCCCCATTTCTCTTTCTCTTATCCCCATTTCTCTTCTCTCCCCATCTCTCTCTCTCTCTTTTTCCCCCATCTCTCTCTCTCCTCTCTTTCCCCCATCTCTCCCTCTCATCTCTCATCCCCTAGCCCATCTCTTCTTCCACCTCCCCACCTGTCTGGCAGCGTTTGAGGATGGTAATGTGGAACAGCTGATGGCCAGTGTTGGGTTCTGTACAGAGGTGAGGAGGACCTTATAGATGGCCGTCACGGCTCAGCGGCCGCGGCACCGCCTACCGTGAAGTCACTGAACTATCAAGGGGAGGTACAGGGGCCTGACCCGCCTACGTGACTCACTGTTGACTTATCATAGAGGGGTAGAGGGGTGCTTCTGGCCTAAATAAGAGTGACTTCCTGGCCTAAAATAAAAGAAGTGGTTCGTGTGTGTGTTGAATGACAGGCGTTCACAGCTCTGGTGCCATACCGATGGAGGGGGTGAAGATGGGTCTACCCAGCGAGACTAGCGGTCAGACTTGGGAGCTCAGGCACTACCTGGTCAAGTAACACATAGTATCACAACTGTAACATATCATTACACTGTAACATATCATTACAGTCAGGTCAACTGGTCAGCTAAATCATAGTATCACACGCTTAACAATATCATTACACTGTAACATATCATTACAGGCTCAGGTCTAACTGGTCAGTAACATCATAGTATCACACTGTAACTTATCATTACACTGTAACATATCATTACAGCTCAGGTCTAACATGGTCAGTACATCAATAGTATCACACTAAACTATCATTACACTGTAACATATCATTACAGCTTCAGGTCTTAACTGGTCAGTAAATCATAGTATCACACTAGTAACATATAAATTAACATGTAAAACATAATCATTACACTGTAACAATATCATTACAGCTCAGTCCTAACATGGTCAGTAACATCATAGTATCACATGTAATTATATCATTACAACTGTAACTATCATTACAGCTTCAGGTCTAACTGGTCAGTAACATCATAGTATCACAACGTCATATCAAATTACACTGTAAACATATCATTACAGCTCAAGGTCTACTGGTCAGTGTACTAACAGCAACCCATTGTTACATCCAACAGACCAGAGCCAAACAGTAACCCATCGTACACAGACCAGACCAGACCCAAACAGTAACCCATCGTTACAACCACAGACCAGGCCCAAACAGTAACCAATCGTTACAACCAGACAGACCAGAGCCCAAAACCAAAAGTACCCATCCGTTACACCAGACAGACCAGAGCCAAACAGTAACCATCGTTAACACCAGACAGACAGAGCCCAACAGCTAACCCATCGTTACAGAAACCAGACAGACCAGAGCCCAAAGTAACCATTCGTTACAAAACCAGACAGACAGACCCAAACAGTAATCCATCGTTACAACCAGCCAGACCAGAGCCCAAACATAAAACCCATCGTTACACCACGACAGACCAGAGCCCAAACAGTAACCATCCTTACACCAGAACAGACCAGAGCCCAAACAGTAACCCCATCCTTACACCAGACAGACCAGAGCCAAACGGTAACCCCAATCGTTACACCAGAAGACAGACCAGAAGGCCCAAACGGTAACCCATCCGTTACACCAGACAGACCCAGAGCCCAACGGTAACCCATCGTTACACAGCAGACCAGAAGCCCAACGGTAACCCATCGTTACAACCCAGACAGACCAGAGCCCAAACGGTAACACATCGTTACACAGACAACGACCAGAGCCAAACGGTAACCACTCGTTACACCAGACAGACCAGAGCCCAAACGGTAACCCTACGTACAACCAAGACCAGACCAGAGCCCAAACAGTACCCATCGTTACAGCCAGACAGACCAGAGCCGAAACAGTAACCCATCGTTACACCAGACAGACCAGACCCCAAACAGGTAACACATCGTTACAACCAGACAGACAGAACCCCACAACAGTAAACCCATTCGTTCCACCAGACAGACAAGAGCCCTAAACAGTAACCCATCGTTCCACGAAAAAACCATGAAACCCCCCCCAGGAAGGGGGCCCCCCCCAAACAGTAACCATCCGTTACCACAGACAGACCAGAAGCCCAAACAGTAAGCCATCGTTACACCAGCAGACCAGAAGCCCAAACAGTAACCATCGTTCAACCAACAGACCAGAGCCCAAACAAGTAACTCCATCGTTAACACACAGACCAGAGCCCAACCAGTAACCCATCGTGTACACCAGACAGACCAAGAAGACGCCAACAGTAACCCATCGTTACAACCAGACAGACCCAGAGCCCCAACAGTAACGCCATGTTACAAACACACAGACAGAGCCCAAACAGATAACCCATCGTTACACAGACAGACAGAGCCCAAACAGTAACCCATCGTTACAACCAGACAGACCAGAGCCCACAGTAACCCCTCGTTAACCAGACACGACCAGAGCCAACAGTAACACCATCGTTAACAGACAGACCAGAGCCCAAACAGTAACCCATCGTTACACCAGACAGAACAGTCCAAAAGTACCACCGTCGTTACCCAGACCCCAGAACCCAAAAAGAAAAAAGCCCAAACAGTAACCCATCTTACACCAGAAGACCAAGAGCCAAACAGTAACCCATCCTACACCAGAACAGACCAGAGCCCAAACGGTAAACCCATCGTTACACAACAGACAGACCAGAGCCCAAACGGTACCATCGTTACAAACCTAGACAGACCCAGAGCCAAACGGTAACCAATCGTTTAACACCAGACAGACCAGAGCCAAACGGTAACCCATCGTTACACCAAGACAGACCAGAGCCCAAACGGGAACCCATCGTTACAACCAGACAGGACCAGAGCCAAACGGGTAAAACCCATCGTTACACAGCGACCCAAGCCAAACGGTAACCCATCGTTAACCAGACAGGACCAGAGCCCAAACGCGTAACCCATCGTTACACAACAGACCAGCAGCCCAAACAGTAACCCATCGTTCACACCACAGACCACAGCCCGTTTTAATTCAAAATTAAAAGGAGTCAATATGATGCCTTGCTGGTTTTTGTGGTTCGACTGATGGTGACTCCCTCCCTTTGTCTTCTCTCTCTGCTTCCCCCCAGGGAGGCAGCTAAGATGTTGTTGGACTTGAGCTGCCCCTGGCCAGCTGAAGGACAAGTGTGTTCCCTGGGGGAGCACCATCCACGCCTTGCAACGTGATGGAGAGTGGGCGGATTCCGCAGTCCTCTCAATCAACAGCGTGGAGGCTTCTTGTATCAGGACAGCGTGAGGGGGGGAGACACACCTGAAAACCAGACACACACACACGACATGCTGACTTACCTCTTCCCCTCCTCCTCAGCGGAGCTGCAGTTCCTAGCGGACCAGCGAGCGCATCTCCCCCGGCAGCCATTAAGAAGACACCCTGGAACATGGTCATGCAGCAGCCCTGGGTCAGCCTAGGGGTAGGTCAACGGCAAGCCAGGACTCAGCCTCATGGAGAAACCCCCAGACCTGTCCAAGAAGAACAACGAGATGGACACACATACACACCATACACGCCAGGAATCAGCCTCCAGGAAACTAACCCCCCCAGGACCTGTCAAGAAGAACAACTGAGATGGATCACCACCACACACCTATATGGCCAGGACTTCAGCCTCCAAGGAGAAAACCCCCAGCGACCTTGTCAAGAAGAACAGTGGAATGGATGGACAAACACATATACACCTCACTTCCATCCAGACTCATTTCGTAGAAGAAACGCTGTGGCGTTTTCAGCGGTGAGCAAAGGAGTTTGGGGTACGCTAAGGCAAAGCCATTTCTAAGGTAGGTCCCAAATTGGCACCTATTCCTCCCCTCCCCAATAGGGCTCAAAGGTAGTGACTATAAAGGAAACATGCCATTGGGATCCACACCAAGTGTACATACAGACAGTCACAATGTATTTTTAAATGAACAGGTCACACCCATGAAAACCGCTTTTAATTTTTGTTTGGTTGAGATTTTCCTTGTCAATTATTTTTGGCCCCAGTGTTATTTTATGGACTGACTGAACAACATTTGTTTTGAAGAATTTTAGTTGTTTTTGTTTTTTATATTCTATTGTCCGTATTTGCGGTCACCATCAGGACAAACAAATGAACATCGCCACCAGAGCAAATGAAACTAAGCGCACCAGACAAATGAACACTAGCCACAGACAAATGTACAACTAGCCACCAAGACAAATGTATCACTAGCCCACCAGACAAAATGAAACACTAGCCACCAGACAAATGAACACTAGCACCAAGACAAAATGGACACTAGCCACCAGACAAATGAACACTAGCCACGCAGACCAAATGAAATCACTAGATTCCAGACAAATGAACACTAGCCACCAAACAAATTGAACACTAGCCCACCAGACCAAATGGAACCTAGCCACCGACAAATGAACACTAGCCCCAGACAAAATGACACTAGCCACAGACAAATGACCATGCCACCAACAAATGAAAATAGTCCACCAGACAAACTGCTGGTGAAAGGTCTGGGTGACTGGGAATTTTTCAATCCATGATCACACTGGCTGACACGCCAAAATAATTATTTTCGAGGCGCTGGTCACCATCATTAGTTTTCTAAAACCCCTACCTGTGTGAGAATGGTTGGGTCGCAGGTTCAAAAGCAGGCCCCATTGTTTTACATGGTGTGACCTTTTAACTCCGGAAGGGTTTTTTCTCTCCTCAACACGGGGTCAGGTACAAAGATCAAGTGCAAGCTTTGGTCACTTGCTCACCTGCTTCTTTTCAAGGTTTTCTGTTTGTATTGTTCATGTCAGATACCTCTGTCTCTGGAGGAAACATCGATCTAAAAACACACCGAAATCATCATCATGTGGGTTCAATCTGGCAAATCTGCATAGATCAACCCAGAATTTAACCCGCATACCTTTGGAGACGTGGTTCAACGATCTGCAGTACCACAGCAACGTGATGTAACAATCTGATCATCTGCATAGATTACCAGAACGTTAACCATACCTGGAGACGTGTTCAACACTAGTAACCACAGAGCAACGTGATGTAACAATCTGATCATTGCATAGATTACCAAGAAACTAACCATACCTGGAGACGGTGTTCACCTCAGTAACGCACAGCAACGTGATGTAACAATCTGATTCATCTGCATAGATTACCAGAAACTTAAACCATACTGGAGGACTGTGTTCAACATCTCAGTACCACAGGCAACATATGTAACAATTGATCATTCTGCACTAGATTACCAGAACTTACCATACCTGGAGACGTTTCAACATCTAGTAACCACAGCAACGGATGTACAGTCTGATCATCTGCATAGATTACCAGAACTTAACCATACCTGGAAGACGTGGTTCAACATCTCAGTAACCAACAGCCAACGTGAATGTTAACAGTCTGATCATCTGCAATAGAATTACAGACTTAACCATACTGGAGACGTGTTCAACATCTCAGTAAACCACAGCAACGTGATGTAACAATCTGATCATCTGCATAGATTACCGACTTAACCATAACCTGGAGACGTGTTCAACATCTCGTAACCACAGCAACGTGATGTAACAATCTGAATCATCTGCATAGATTACAGAACTTAACCATACTGGAGACTGTGTTCCAAACATCTCAGTAACCACAGCAATACATTGATGTAACAATCTGATCATCTGCAGACATTCTGTCCCTATCTGGTTAAGTTGAGGAAACTCATCCTCAGTGAGAGATGCTCCATGTTATGATCCTGTCTCTCTAAAAAGGGAACGTGGTAATTTACCTTCTTAGTGCTAGTTATACCTAGCTTTCTATCCATCGTCATTCACTTTAACAGGAACTATTCATGTGTAAGTTTTGATCACCTGAATTAGGGAGCATGTGTATAGGTCAATCTACCAAAGGCTTCTGTCTCTAAATTGTATTTATTGAGTAGCATATGGTAGTGAAAGGAGGCGAGTTGAGGAAGCTACCTACCATACGAGTTTGGGATGCACCCAGTCTAGCTGTTTCAGTTATTTCAATCTCAGCATCTGGAGACACCAGAGGAAAGTCACGAGTATAGTAATGTGGACGTGCCCCCCCCCCCCCCCCCCGTTGCCTTGACAAGTACGGTTCTACAGATGTCATCTGCCGTCATCGTCACGTACTCACCCGGGGGAGACGGGGTAGGGTTTTTTCAAACCCCCTGTGCCCCACGGATACAATAGAACATTTGTGAAGAGTGTCTGTGTACCAAATGGCACCTTATTTCCCTACATAGGGCTCTAATGGGGTACTGTCCAATGTTTGTCTACTATACAGGGAATGGACCGCTATTCCTACATGGTTGCTCTATGGGTCTGGTCCAATGTTGTCTAACTATACAGGGAATGTGGTGGCATTTGGAGTCAGATGCAGCCAGTTTTTCCCCCTCGCGTGCCATAGAATACGGATTCTGATTGGTTGCGAGGGAAGGAAAACGAGACACCGGTTTTAAGACACTGTCCCGGCAATAAGAAGAGGTGGGTGACATCTCAGTCAGGAGAAGGGTCCAGGTCAGGGTGGATGTGGCATTCTATTCCCTATATACTAGGGTCCATAGGGCTGTGTCAGGGTGGGGATGTGGCATTCTATTTCCCTATAATAGTGGCAACTTGCTAGTCCATAAGGGCTGGTGGTCAGGGGTGGATGTGGCATTCTATTCCCTATATAGTGCAACACTTCTGACTAGGGCTCCATAGGGCTGTGGTCAGGGTGCGAATTGGCATTCTATTCCCCTATATAAGGGTATAGGCTGCAGGATGCAATTCTTTCCTTAGCAACTTCGATGGGCCCATAAGGGCTGTGGTCAGGGTTTGGATTGGATATTCATAGCACAAATTCGTGGCCCATGCTGTGGGATTCATTATTCCCTATATATGGCCTATAAGGGCCTAGTGTGGTCCAGGGTTAGAGTGGCGATTCTAAGTTCCTAATAGTGCAACAACCTGACTAGGGTCCATAGGGCTGTGGTCGAGGTAGATGTGGCATTCCTATTCCCTATATAGTGCAACACTTCTGACTAGGGTCCATAGGGCTGTGGTCCAGGGTTTGACGTGATCCTATAGATGACTTCTGTGCCATACCTTCATACGTGTTATCCCTATATAGTGCAACACTTGCTGACTAAAGGGGGTGGTAGGCTGCTAATTCATAATGGAATATGCTGGTCCTAGGCGTGGTCAGGGATTGATCATCCTTATCGGTCCATAGCTGTGGTGTCACTGGACGGGCAATATTCTGATAGTGGCCACGATGGGTCCAAGGGCTGTAGTGGGTACAGATGGCATTCTATGGGCCTATTACGTGCAACTACCTTCTACTTGGAGGCCAAGCTTGTAATATCTAAGATTGGTCATGACATAGACGACGGCTCTTGGGTACCCAACAACTCTATTTGGGGCACAATTATATTTTTTTAGGGCAGATCCTGCAATTCAAATCGTGGTTAATTTCCCTGCTTATTTCTCTCCTTTTATACTCTAAACTTTAAAGTCCAACTAAAAGAAAGGTCATCCAAAGTCACTTTACTTCTAACAATAACTTTTATATGGCCTCTTCAACAAATATACAGGCACAGGCCAATGTGTTTGTTTTGCCTCTGAAATATTAATGGCAGAAACCATGTTGTTTGTGAGTCTGGTCCTCCGACGGCAGATTCCTTTGTAAAGTCCTGGAGTCTGAATAGACTAACTACCTTTTACAAAAGGCACCAGGTGTAGAAGGTGATGGGCGATAATGCAAGAAAAACCGCCGAGACAAGCGGCGTCGAGAATCAAATTTTCACCGCATCACAGTTTTGAAACCATACTACCGCTTGAGCCTACAGATTACCAATAGCTCAGAATTTCCGGTTCAAGAATGGCCTTTGATTAAAGTGTGTGTGTGTGTGTGTGTAAGAAAAAAATACAGGCCTTGATTAAAACTGTCTCCGCGTCCGCAATCCACCTCCCGGCCCCAGAGGCTCTTGTCATGCGTCCCTAATTCACCCTACTCCCTATTATAGTTTTACTGATTTGGACCTAGAGCCCTGGTCAACATAATGATCACTATACATGAATAGGGTGCATAAATCTGGGACGAAGCCACTTTTGTGTGTGGTGGGGTTTTTCAGGAGAAGGGTTTAGTACTGGAGACGCTGATGTGTTCACTAATCCCTCTTTTATTTGAAAGGTTATGATTCTCCTCCGCTGTCGCTGAGATAATATCCTGCTCCTCAAGAAGGTTCCATTTGACTCTCAATAACACACACACCTACACACAGTGTTCCGTCCGGGAGAGGAAGAGTTCAACATAGCGGTTTAATCCTCCCACAAAGTGGTGTGTGTGTGTGTGTGGTCATTCCAAAAGGCCTTTGCACAGGGAGGAATGCACCCGTCTTTTTCACTTGTCCTAGGCCGGACTCTCCGACCCTGTTCCTGGAGAGATACCGCTCTGAGGTTTTTACTCCAAACCCCAGTTGTAACTAACCTGAATTCAGCTGATCAACTAGCTAATTATTGAGAATCAGGTGTGCCTAGATAGGGTTGGAGTGAAACCTACAGGAGGGTAGTCTCCAAGGCAACAGGGTTGTGGTGACATCCTACAAGGAGGGGTAGCTCACCAGGACAGGGTTGATGTGACTAGGATACTCTCGCAAGACAGGGCTAACCGGAGTAGCTCACCAGGAACAGGGTTGGAGTGAACCATACAGAGGGGGATCTCAGCGGGAACAGGGTTTGGAGTGAACTACAGGGGGGTAGCTCTTCCTGGAACAGGTTGAGTGAATTACAGGATATAACCTCAATTCAGAACCATAGCTACCTCACAGTACTCATACCATACTCATTCAGACCTAATAGCCATAACCTCATTCCAGAACACCAGATCATTTAACCATACCATACATTCATCCTAATAACCATACTCCAATTCAGACTATAGCCAACTTCTCATTCACTAACCAATAGCCTCATTCCATGACCTTTAACCATACCTGCATTCAAGAACTTAACCAATACTCATTCAGACTATACGATTCATGACCATAGATCTTCATTCTAGACCTTTAACCATACCTCATTCTGACTATAGCCAGATCTCATTCGACTAACACTCATACAGCCTAACTACCTCATTCATGACCTATAACCATACCTCATTCTGACTATAGCCAATCTATTCAGTACTTTAACCATTAACCATCATTCAGACTTATAGCCAGATCTTCAATCATACTATAACATACCTCAATCAGACTTATACGCCGATCTCATTCAGACCTATTGCCATACCTCATTCAGACCTTTAACCGTATAACCTATTCTGACTATAACCATACCTCAATTCAGAACCTATAAGCCATACCTCATTCTGACTTATAGCAGATCTCATTCCAGACCCTTTAAACCATTACCTCATCAGAACCTTTAAAACCAGATCTCAATCAGACCTATAACCATAACTCAATCAAACTTATAGCCAGATTCTCATTCAGACCTATAGGCCTTACCTCTTCAGACCTTTAACCATACCTCATTCTGACCTATAACCATATCATTCAGACCTATAGCCATACTCATTAGACCTATAACCATAAACCTCATTCTTGACCTATAGCCAGCTCTCATAAAATTGTTATCCCATCAAGACAGGACCAGACAGGGCTACCTCTGACGTGTGTGTGTGTGTGTGTGTGTGTGTGTGTGTGGTGGTGTGTGTGTGTGGTGTGTTGGTGTGTGGTGTGTGTGTTGTGTGTGGTGTGTGTGTGTGTGTGATGTGTTGTGTGTGTGTGTGTGAGAGGGAACATTGAATTCAAGAGCTATATTGTATCTCTAGATGCAGCTGATGGAACAGGAGAGCGAGAGAGAGGGGAGGCAAAGGAGGATGGTACAGCCACACTGTGTGGGTCAGCACTCTGTGCTTCTATTTTGTGGTTCTGACATGCCTGTGTTCCAAATGGAACCATGTTCCTATATAGTGCATACTTTTAACCAGGGCCCATAGGGTTTGTAGCTAAAGTAGTGCACTATAAAGGGATAGGGTGCCATTTTGGGGACACATTCCTTCAAAAGGTTATTTTAGGGCGTCTGTCCAACTTGACCTTTACGTTCCTAGACTAGATGAGAAACTATAAGTTTAATGTACAGATCTAGAACAAGATCTAATAGTTTAAATTGTACAGATCTAGACAGATCTATCAGTTTAATGTACAGATTCTGACAGATCTATAGTTTATGTGAACAGATCTAGACAGATCTAAAAGTTTATGTACAGATCTAGACAGAACTATACGTTTATGTTTACAATTCTAGACAGATTATAGTTTATTACAGAATCTATAGTTTTATGTACAGATCTAGACAGATCTATAGTTTATGTACAGATCTCGACAGATCTATAGTTTATGTACAGATCTAAGACAGATCTATAGTTTATGTAAAGATCTCGACAGATCTATAGTTTAATGGTACAGATCTAAGAACAGATCCTAATAAGGTTTATGTTAAGATTAGACAGTTCTATAGTTTATGTAACAGATCTAGACAAGTCTATAGTTTTATGTATAGATCTAGACAGATCTATGTTTATGTACAGATCTAGACGAGATCTATAGTTTATGTACCAGATCTTAGACGATCTATAAGTTTTATGTACAGATCTAGAACAGATTCTATAGTTTATGTAGAATCTAGACAGATCTATAGTTTATGTACAGATCTAGACAGATCCTATAGTTTATGTACAGAATCTAGCTATTATGCGCGTAGTCATCTAAAGTGGATCCTTCTCTCCTCTTCTCTTCCCTCTCCTCTCCTCTCTCCCCCTCTCCTCTCTCCCCCTCTCCTCTCCCCATCTTGGTCTCCTCTCTCCCCCTCTCCTCTCCCCCTCTCCTCTCCCCCCCTTCCTCTCTCCCTCTCCTCTCCCATCTTGTCTCCTCTCCTCTCTCCCCCTCTCCTGCTCCCCTCTCTCTCCCTCTCCTCTCCCCTCTCCTCTCTCCTCCTCTCCTCTCTCCCCCTCTCCTCTCCCCCTCCTCTCTCCCTCTCCTCTCCCTCTCCTCTCCTCCGCTCTCCTCTCACCCTCTCTCTCCTCTCCTCTCTCGCCCTCTCCTCTCTCCCCTCTCCTCTCCCAATCTTGTCTCACTCTCCTCTCTCCCCTCATCCTCTCCTCTCTCCCCCTCTCCTCTCTCCCCTCTCCTCCTCCCCCTCTCCTCTCCCCCTCTCCTCTCTCCCCCTTCCTCTCTCCTCTCCTCTCTCCCCGCTCTCTCTCTCCCCCTTCTCCTCTCTGCCCCTCCTCCTCTCTCCCTCCGTCATCTCCATCTCCACATCTGTCTCTCTTCTCTCGCCAGTTTTGTTCTGTGCACTGGCAGTATGAAAGACGACAATGGAGAGAAGATAATTACAGTAGATTTATAGACCAGACCGGGATGGTCAAACTCATTCGCAGATGAGGAGGGACCTCAGTGGGCGATGAGGTTTTTACAGGAGGAGGATTCTATCACACCTGTGTGAGAATGCTGTTCATTGACTGCTTACATAAGGAACCTCAGCGTTCGAACACCATTCTAGTGCCCACAAGGCTCATACTGGGACAAAGACACCTGCTCCTGGAACGAAACCTCATTGCGGACAATCCCCTCTGGGACGCATAACATCCTCCCTCTGCCGACGAACCCTTCTTGACGAATCACCTCCCTCTGGATCGGAACACCTCCTCCTGGAACGACAACAACCTCTCTCTGGAGAGAATAACACCTCCCTCTGGAACGAAGCACCTCCTCTCTAGGAAACGGAAACACCTCCTCAGTCGGAACGAACAACACCTCCCTCTGGGACGAAACACCTCCCCCTGGAAACGAAACCTCCTCGACGAACATTCTTGGAACACGATATCACCTCCCTCTGGGAACGTGAAACACCTCCCTTCCTGGAGACGAAAACACCTCCCTCATGGCGCACCTTCCTTGGAACTGGAGGGCCTAGCGTCTGCAGCTTTAGTGTTTTCCTTTCAGTTATGACCTACGACAACCAGGTGAGGGAGAAGTTCTTTACTGAATAAGGTGACCCTGATCAATCAACAAATTCATACAATCAAGTATACAAGGGAGGAGCGAAAAAACAGGCAGACCCTCCGTGGAAAGAGCTTTGACACCCCTAACTTCGACTAGTGCCAAATGCACTCCTCAATAACGACATCTACCTGTAGCCGACGGGGACGGTGATCAATTCATTACTAAAGTTACACGAAAGGACCTCTTCTACCAGTCTAACAAGTCCCGAATTACAATTATTTTACTATACGAAGAGTACTGCATAGATCGCTTAATAACATGGACAATAATTGTTTTTTTTTGTTGGCTGGTGAGTCCACACTAACTCTTTGTCACTGATTCAGTGTGTGTGTGTGTGTGTGTGTGTGTGTGTCAGCTTACTCGAGCCTAGCACTCCTCATATTCCTTTAAAAACACCGAAATATAACGTTATTCAGTAGTGAGTGCGAGAGTGTGTTGCCACTCAACCGAAGCTCGTGTTTTGCTGAGTGGGCACGCGCTCTGCTCTACTCTTCACTACGTCACGCCCGCCCGGGTGTGCTGCTGACTGCGGGCGCAGCGACATCATGCRGTTGGAGCGCTAGACACGCCGTTTTAAAGGGCTAGCCTCACTGTGCTGTGCRGTTCTCTCTCTCCCTCCCTGCCCTCTGTGTGCTGCTGATTCATCACGATTAGGTGGTTAGCCAGCCTGCCAGCCATAGGCTACARGCACAAGCCATGCCAGCCAGACTGAGTGGGGGCTTTCATAGCTAAAGTAGACAAAGAAAGGGCTTGCTTGTCATACGTAGGCTAGGCTATAGCATCGCACTACAGTGCAGAGAACAACATGTGTGGCGGTTGGGAATATTTTTGATAACTTCATTGCGAGATAGATTGATCATATCGAGAGTTACGGGGGGACTGGGAATCCCCCCCTGGTTTTCAGAAATCAGACATCGTAAATCGGTTTACATAGAGTAGCCTAGCTAGATAAGGAAGAGGAAGATATATCGTGGATTAGAGGTGTGTAGCCGAGTTGGAACTGTCTAGAAAACGTGATTATAGGTTAGGTGGCTGGAGAGATTCACAGCAGAACTGTCCGAGTGTTCGAGTGCTGAAACGGAAGCAACCGGAGCGGAAAACGGGCCGCACTGGATAGGGACGCAACAACCGCGAGCGCGGTCAGCGTGTGTCTGTCTGTTGCTATTTCAGAGGTAAGATTCATAACAGCTGTTTTTAGGGAGTTGTTAACGTTGCATAATGACGATATGTAAACTCGACGTCACTTTCTAGTTATCTTGATGTCTATAATTGTGTGTGCCTTAGTTTAATATTGCCAAGAAGGCATGTGTGTGTCAAGAGTGAAAGAGACAAACGCATGGCAAATGTTATGACATTTGTTTGTTTTTTGGTGTCGGGGGGCACGGGGGTTACAGTTTAAAACGTCTAGCCTCCACCTCTCCTTTTATTTGTGTCAAATCATTTCCCCGTATTTCGTA
>NC_036858.1:1764984-1767088 GCF_002910315.2 Salvelinus sp. IW2-2015 | reverse complement strand
CGGTTTATTTCGCGCGACAGTCACAGACAGTCCATGGTAGTAACAGCAACAGCGGAAGACATGCTTGCTGATTCATCACAACGTTGTTTCTCGCTCGACGGTTGCGCGAGCTGAGTATAGGCACGGAGCGAGGGAGCCATGGCAACATGGCACCGGCGGGCGGACAAAGGTCTAGCTAGCGGAAGGAGGGGAGAGGAATGTTTCGTGCTTGTTGCGCCTAAATATTGCTACACCATTGCAGTGMTGGGAAAATACAGTAGRCTACACAGTTCAAAATGATATATATGTTTTCTTAATAATCGACTGTTGATTCATATACATCTTGCTTTATTATGCATGTGTTATAAGGGGCGTGTTTACATGATCGGTCTAAATTCAGCTGAAGGTGAACTGAACATCGGCGGTCAATTCAGATTGCTGAACAAGCTTTACCTATATACATCCACAGCTTAAAGTAAGCAAGCACCATGTAGTGGTGATGATCATAAAATAGTTGTGTTTGAGAAACAAGCGCSCCCACTCCAAGGTTGACGCTTCTCAGCAAACACACACACACATACACACGCACGGTGCCATATCATCTTAATCAGTGCTAGCCARTGCATTTCTCATCCCTCTGGTGTTGTTCACAAGTCATTTAACGCTGACCGATGCTTATGTTAGCAACTTTTCTCACACACACACACACACAACTGTGCTGATTGTGTCGGAGCAGGGAGAATGGAGTGAGAGATGAAGAAAGGAGAAATAGAATGAGAGATAGAGGAAGAACAAGGAGTGTTTTGTCTTCAAGGCATTCCAGAGAAAATGCTGAGAGGAAGAAAACACTCTCTCACTTGACAGATGGTGTTTTCACTTGTTACTTACCACAGCGCCGTTAGCTGTGTGAATCTNCCATAAATTTACAGTGAACATTTTGCAACTTGACTGCCTTTCTCACGGTGGAACAGGTGTCTAACCCAGATGTAGAGTCACAGTGTAACATACACACACATACACACACATATACACACACACACACACACACACACACACACACACACACATGCTCTCACTCTCTGTGTTCTCTGTGTTTTATCTCTGTATACTTTTTCCTTCTCTCGCTCCCTTACATACACTGAGTGTACAAAACATTAAGAACACCTGCTCTTTCCATGAAATAGACCAGGTGAAAGATATGATCCCTTATTGATGTCACCTGTTAAATCCACTTCAGTGTAGATGAAGGGGAGGAGACAGGTTACAGAAGGATTTTTAAGCTTTGAGATAATTGAGACATGGATTGTGTGTGTGTGCCGTTCAGAGGGTGAATGGGTGAGACAAAAGATTGAAGTGCCTTTGAACAGGGTATGGTAGTAGGTGCCAGGCACACCGGTTTGTGTCAAGAACTGCAACGCTGCTGGGTTTTTTACACTCACCAGTTTCCCGTGTGTATCAAGAATGGTCCACCACCCAAAGGACATCCAGACAACTTGACACAACTGTGGGAAGCATTGGAGTCAACATGGACCAGCATCTCTGTGGAACGCTTTCAACACCTAATAGATGCCGACGAATTGAGACCGTTCTGAGGGCAAAAGGTGGTGCAACTCAATATGAGGAAGGTGTTCTTCATGTTTTGTATGCTCAGTGTGGGGAGAGAGAGAGAGATGAATGTAGTTGATGAAACACAGGGTAAGAACTCTGAAAGCTAAACTTTTCAGGACCCAGTCTTTCAACGATAGTTCGTAAAAATCCAAATCACTTCACAGATCTTCATTGTAAAGGGTTTAAACACTGTTTCCCATGCTTGTTCAATGAACCATAAACAATTAATGAACATGCACCTGTGAAATGGTCGTTAAGACACTAACAGCTTACAGACGGTAGGCAATTAAGGTCACAGTTATGAAAACTTAGGACACTAAAGAGTCCTTTCTACTGACTTGAAAAACACCAAAAGAAAGATGCCCAGAGTCCCTGCTCATCTGCGCTCGTGAGAGGAGACTCAGAGAAGGTAGAGTATAGAGTGCAGGGCTCTGTGAGAGGAGACTCAGGAGAAAGGGTAGAGTATAGAGTGCGGCTCTGTGAGAGGAGACTCAGGAGAAGGGTAGAGTAGAGAGTG
>NC_036858.1:1749075-1757912 GCF_002910315.2 Salvelinus sp. IW2-2015 | reverse complement strand
AGAGTGCAGGGCTCTGTGAGAGGAGACTCAGGATAAGGGTAGAGTATAGAGTGCAGGGCTCTGTGAGAGGAGACTCAGGATAAGGGTAGAGTATAGAGTCCCAGGCTCTGTGAGAGGAGACTCAGGATAAGGGTAGAGTATAGAGTGCTGGGCTCTGTGAGAGGAGACTCAGGAGAAGGGTAGAGTACAGAGTGAAGGGCTCTGTGAGAGGAGACTCAGGAGAAGGGTAGAGTAGAGAGTGCAGGGCTCTGTGAGAGGAGACTCAGGAGAAGGGTAGAGTAGAGAGTGCAGGGCTCTGTGAGAGGAGACTCAGGAGAAGGTAGAGTAGAGAGTGCAGGGCTCTGTGAGAGGAGACTCAGGGTTGTCTTTGTATTGCATCATCTTTCTGTGTTTTTCAACTTGCCGCAGTTTTCAACTGCATTGTGGTGATGAGTTCACTACTGTATTATAACACATTTTAACAACACCAGGGAAGGAAGGAAAGAAGAAKGGAAAAGAYGGAGAGAAGGAGAGAAGGAACGCCACACCTCKAATACAGCCCCAGWCTAAAACACACACACCAACACACACACTTCTCTGTGGGTGATGATGGTGTGTCTCTTCTCTGAGAATCAACAGTTCATTCGTATACACACACCCTGAAACACCCCCCCCACACCCCAATTCTCCACTGGCACACTCAAACCACACTCAAAACACACTCAAACCACACTCAAAACACACTCAAACCACACTCAAAACACACCACAACACATACTCCATGTCGGTACAATGTGAATCAACAGTTTCCCAGGGTCTTCACCTCCTGGATAGAGAGAATGTTCACTATACAGTCATAACATCTCTCTTGTCTTCTCATGATGGGAAATCTACTCTGACACTGAAGAGATCCATTCTCTACCCCCTCCCTTAAAGGTAATGGTTTTAAATATAGGCGGAAGAGAATAGGAAAGTAACCTGTCCTTTAATAAACACTGTAGTGAGGGTTTGAAACACGAATCGCCTTCCAGTGAGGGCTGAAAGAGAGAGGTTGTTTTCACTCTCTGTGCCTGCGTCAATCGATTCCACGTGCAAACACGCGAACACACTGTTGCTTTTACCTCGGAGCACTACGGAGCTAGGAGATCTCTGCCAACAAGTGGGCTGGAGTCTTGTCCTCTCTCTCTCACTCTGCCTCTTTCTCTCTCTGCCCCCCTCTCTCTCCTCCCACTCTCTCTCTGCCCCCTCTCTCTCCCCTCTCTCCCTCCCCCTCTCCCTCCCCCTCTCTCTCTACTCCTCTCTCCTGCCCCTCTCTCCCCCCCTCTTCTCTGCCCCTCTCTCTCTCCCCCTCTCTCTGCCCCCCCCTCTCCCTCCCCTCTCTCTCTCTCTCTCTCTGTTTCCAGGTATGCTGTTTTATTTATTCTACCCTCACCTCTCTTTTGTTCTCTTTGTCTTTTCTATCATTATCTCTTACTCCCTCATGTTATCCATGATGATGATGAAGATTAAATCCCCACGTATCTATTTTTATTTTATATTTAACCTTTATTTAACTAGGCAAGTCAGTTAAGAACAAATTCTTATTTTCAATGACGGCCTAGGAACACAACTGCCTTGTTCAGAGGCAGAACGTTGATTTTTACCTTGTCAGCTCAGGGATTCAATCTAGCAACCTTTCGGTTACTGGCCCAACACTCTAACACTAGGCTACCTGCCACCTCATTAGGTGCTGAGTTCACGCCACGCACGCACGCACGCACGCACGCACACAGACACACACCACACACAACACACCACACCACACCCACACACACACAACACACACACACACACACACACACACACACACACACACACCACACACACAAACACACACACACAGAGTACATACTCTCGCCCTGTTAGCTGGGGAGAACTAAATTAACCTACAAGTTTTTTCTCCTCTGTGAAAAGCCCTTACTAAATAAAAAATGAAAGGTGCCGGAGCCTGGATCACCTGACGGTGCACATTTTGTGTCTGGTGTTTGGATTATCACCACAACTCTAGACTACTACTCAGACACACAACACTTATTTCCGTATTGCAGAAAAGTGAAAAATGTCATTTCTTTTGTGTCCTTCTTCTTCTTTGCTCACCTCTCCTCCCTAACCTTTGTCTCATCTATTTCACTCTCTCTCATAACACCCTCTGTTTCTGCTCTCCATCTTCTTGTTTTCTCTCTCTCTCTCAATTCTCTGTTCTCTCTCCATCTTCTTGTTTTCTCTCTCTCTCTCAACTCTCTCTGTTCTCTCTCCATCTTCTTGTTTTCTCTCTCTCTATTTTTTATTGTCTTTCTTATTTCACGCTCTGCTGCAAGTTAATAACTTCCCTACTCTCTCTCTCTCTGTCGCTCTTCTCTCTCTCCATTATCACTGAACAGATTTCTAATTCACAATTAGCCGGCACACGAAGCGTTAAACTTAAATGATTGACCTTCTCTCGTCACACCTCAAACTGCCTAGATCAATAAGACCTGCTCTCTCTGTTTTTCTAGGAAGGAGAGATGAGAGGGTCGAGAGAAGGGATAAAAAACGAGTGGAGCTCTGAGGTTTTTAGTCTATTTTTTGATATGCCTGTCTCTCTCTGTCTCTCTGTCTCTCTGTCTCTCTCTCTCTCCTCTCTCTTCTCTCTCTCTGCTCTGTCTCTCTCTCTCTCTCTCTCTCTCTCTGTGTGTGGTCTCTCTCTCTCTCCTCTCTGTCTCTCTGTTCTCTCTGTTCTCTCTCTCTCTCTCTCTGTCCTCTCCTGTCTCTCTCTCTCTGTCTCTCTGTCTTCTCTCGCGCTCTCTCTCTCGCTCTCTCTCTGTATTTTCTCTGCTTCTCTATCTCCATAACAATCATCACAGAGCCATTAGCAGGATCCACAACCTAATTAGAGATTAGCAGATAAAGCCACTGACCAGATGTTGTTCTGTAGGGGATTAAATTATATTAGATTACATCAGATTATACAGTCAGGGAATAAGGACAGATTGATTTACTGGCTGCTTACCAAGTGGCACCCTATTTCCTGTATAGTGCACTAATTTTGAAGGGTCCTGGTCAAAAGTAGTGCACTAGGTAGGGCAGCAACTTTGATGGAGGTGGGGCCACAAAAAATGGAACTCATCATGAGGGCCACAGTGGATCTTGGGTCTGTGTACCCACATCCAGCCCCCCTTGTGACAGCGAAGATTACAAAAATCAGTTCTCATGTTAATTTCCTGCAATTCTGCACATTTTGCCACAGAGCGTCGAAACATTTAGCCGTTTTAAAGCAAGTTTGCTGCAATTTCAAGATTTTGCCATGGGGCAGAGAGAAATATGTGCAGTTTTACAGCTAATTTCCTGCAATTATAAACCCACCTTCTCTCTGTGCAAGTTTATTTATAACACAGACCACACGCTCGCTCGCACGCACACACACACACACACACACACACACACACACACACACACACACAACACACACACACCACACACACACACACACACACACACACACACAGGCCACAAAAGTAGTCTATAATCGGTTATTTAGGGGGTTGTGTGTGTGTGGTGTGTGTGTGTGTGTGTGTGTGTGTGTGTGTGTGTGTGTGTGGTGGTGTGTGTGGTGTGTGTGTGTAACTCCAGTTAGCAAGGTGCCTCTTTCTAAGGAGTTGTTGTGTGAATGTTGTGGGAGGCCGAACGATTCTCCCTCAAACAGGATTAGTCAGTCAGCTTTTGTCGGTCCTGCATTAAAGACCAAAATTGGTTAAAGAAAATAGTGATAAATAAAAATATATACTGGTTTCATTTAAGGACGAAAAAATGGACAGCTGTGCCATATAAATTGCAAAATAGTTGGGAAGAGATTTCCGATGTACCGATTCCAATGCACATGGTCTATGAATTGACACGCAAAACGACGCCAGATTGAAAACTTCGAATTTTTCAACTGAAATTATTATATAAATTCTTGCAACCAATAGAATGTTAAATTATATATATGGGGATACAATCTTCCCAGCTCTGCAGATTTTGCTGGCGAGGAGGCAGAGTCATTAGATCATTTATTTTGGTACTGTCCATATGTAGCTCGTTTTTGGTCACAGGTTCAGGAATGGCTGAAGAATTGCAACATTTACCTAGAACTAACGCTGCAGAGAGCAATACTGGGTGATTTGAAAAGTCATAGTCAATCGATCAATAATGTATAATTATTTTAGCAATAAGTTTTATCTTTAATTTACAATCTGTAGAAACCATGAGAATAGAAAGGTTCAGTGTTTTTGTGAAGCATCACAGCACAGTAGAGAAACATATGGCCAATAGAAATCCAATATGGATGGTGTTAAGAGACAGATGGCAGAGGTTGAATGGAGCTGGAGGTTGGGACTAATAACAACAGATAACAAAGGTAAAACTTACGGGTCCTGTAAATTTGTATATAGGTTCAGAACTTATGTGAAATTGCCTAGAGCTTGCACAGTTGCCTAGAAGCTTCCGTCGTCGCCTTTTCACTGTTGACATTGAGACTGGTGTTTTGCGGGTACTATTTAATGAAGCTGCCAGTTGAGACTTGTGAGGCGTCTGTTTCTCAAACTAGACACTCTAATGTACTTGTCTTTGCTCAGTTGTGCACCGGGGCCTCCCAATCCTTTTTCTATTCTGGTTAGAGCCAGTTTGCGCTGTTCTGTGAAGGGAGTAGTACACAGCGTTGTACGAGATCTGCAGTTTTCTTGGCAATTTTCGCATGGAATAGCCGTCATTTCTCAGAACAAGAATAGACTGACGATTTTCAGAATAAAGTTCTTTGTTTCTGGCCATTTTGGAGCCTGTAATCGAACCCACAACTGCTGATGCTCCAGGTACTCAACTAGTCTAAAGAAGGCCATTTTTATTGCTTCTTTATCAGAACAACAGTTTTTCAGCTGTACTAAGATAATTGCAAAAGGGTTTTCTAATGATCAATTAGCCTTTTAAAATTATAAACTTGGATTAGCTAACACAATCTGCATTGGAACACAGGAATGATGGTTGCTGATAATGGACCTCTGTATGCTCTATGTAGATATTCATAAAAAATTTGCCGTTTTCCAGCTACAATAGTCATTTACAAACATTAACAATGTCTACACTGTATTTCTGATCAATTTGATGTTATTTAATGGACAAGAAATGTGCTTTTTCTTTCAAAAAACAAGGACATTTCTAAGTGACCCCCAAACTTTTGAACGGTAGTGTATATTATCCAAATATATGGGGGATTGGAAATGATGCAGACAATTACATTGATGGAAGCAACAATCTATCCGCAATGTTAAAGCTGATCCACCCCCTAAAGAAATACACTTAAAAAATATATAATTACACACACACACACACCACACACACAAACACACAACACACACACACACACAGACACCACATCACACAAAGCCAGCAAAAATCAAATGAAATTTTATTTGTCACATGCTTGGTAAACAACAGACTAACAGTGAAATGTTATTTGTCACATGCTTGGTAAACAACAGACTAACAGTGAAATGTTATTTGTCACATGCTTGGTAAACAACAGGTGTAGACTAATAGTGAAATGTTATTTGGCACATGCTTAGTAAACAACAGACTAACAGTGAAATGTTTCTTTTCTTTTCCAACAATGCAGAGAGAAAGATACAAATATGAAATAATAATAATTGTATATTTATATATATTGAAATAGTGACGCGAGGAATAAATGCACAATGAATAACGTAATAATAATAATGAGTTAAAATAACATGTCTATATACTGTACAGAGAGTACCAGTACTGAGTCAATGTGCAGGGGTACAAGGTAATTATGATAGCTATGTACATATAGTTTGTGCCCTCTTCTATGGACCATGTTAATTCCTTAGTGATGTGGACACAGAGGAACTTGAATCTTTAAACCCGCTGTGGATGGGGGCTAGCTCACCTCTCTGTTTCCTATAGTCCACAATCACACAAGCGAGATCACACAGTCGTCCAGAACAGCTGGTGTTCTCATGCTTGGTACAGGGTTGCTTGCCTCAAAGCGAGCATAGAAGGCATTTAACTCGTCTGGTAGGCTAGCGTCACTGGGCTTCCCGTTGTAATCTGTGATAGTTTGCAAGCCCCTCCACATCTGTTGAGTGTCAGAGACGGCGGAGTAGGATTCGATCTTAGTCCTGTATTGCCTGTTTGATGGCTTGTCGGAGGTCATAGCAGGATTTCTGGATTAGTGTCCTACTCCTTGAAAGCGGCAGCTCTAGCCTTTAGCTCTGTATTAATGAAGCCGGTGACTGATGTGGTAAACTCCTCAATGTTATTGGATGAATCCCAGAACATATTCCAGTCTGTGCTAGCGAAACAGTCCTTTAGATTAGCATCTGCTTCATTGGACAACGTCCGTAGTGAGGAACTACCAGCGTCACTGGTACTTCCTGTTAGAGTTTTTGCTTGTAAGCAGGAAGCACACACACACACAATCCTTATTGCTTGGCAGTTGGCATTGTATAGCTGTCAATCTACTGGTATCATTAAGGAATCTAATGTGAACTGTCATTTTCCTCCTGATTTCTGACCTCACAGTGTTACATTTTCCTCCTGATTTCTGACCTCACTGTTACATTTTCCTCCTGATTTCTGACCTTACTGTTACATTTTACTGACTAACTGCTACTACGATACTGCTAGCTACTACTGCTACTACTGCCTGACTGCTGCCTACTACTACTGCTACTACTACTACTAATATCGCTACTACTCACTACTGCTGCTACTGCTGCTACTACTGCTACTGCTGCTACTACTACTTGCTACTACTCACTGCTGCTACTGCTTACTACTACTACTCTACTACTAGCTTACTCACTGACTGCCTACTGCTGCTACTACATGCTACTACTACTACTACTACTGCTACTACTACACTTCTGCTACTACTATGCTACTACTAACTCGCTGCTACTGCTACTGTGCTACTACTGCTACTACTACTGCTGCCTACTGCTACTGCTGCTACTACTGTTACTACTTACTGCTACTACTACTGCTACTACTACTACTACTGCTACTACTACTGCTACTACTGCTACTACTATGCTGCTATACCTACTGCTACTACCTACAATAACTCTCATACTGCGTCCTTCTACTATACTCCAACAACACAGCCCCGAAGCGCTTTAATACCTTTAATTCATGACCCATTGATAGGATGATGTGTTGTTGTATATGTTTTCTCCATCATCCTCTGTCGGACACAATGAACCCCACTTAGAGGAGAGACACTACACAATGGATCAAAGAGAAGATGGGGGAGGGAGAAAGGAGGAGAGACTAGGGGAGTAGGGGACATTAAGAAGGGGGCTTTCTTCTCCAGCTTGATCTTATTTCCTTGTGGCCCAAAACCCCTCACACACACAGACACACACCCGAAAGCCCCACCTCCGTCCTACCCATGCCAGCGGCGGTACACAAAACAATGCACAAAAACCAGGAAGTGACAGTGTACGCACACACACACACACACACCACACACAAGAACTCAAGGCAAACATGTATATGAAAAATAACATAGTGAGAGGAAGAAGTGGAGCTGCCAAGTAAGTTACCAAGGATGGAGAGTCTGCTGACGCAAAAACATCATAATCTCACACACACACACCACCACACACACACACCACACACACAACACAACACAACACACACACAAACACACACACACAACACACACACACCACACACACACACACACACACAGTCAAGGAGAGGAGGGCAGCTAGCCGTCCCACCACCATGCACCCTACTCATTACCTGTGTAGCTTGTTGCTGTGTGGTCATTGCTAAAACAACCGTTGCTGTGGCAGGCGGTATTTGATAGAGTGTCTGAAAGAACACTGACATCTTCAGAGCTGTTTACAGCAGAGAGAAAGGGAGGATGTAGGGGGAGAAGAGAGAAAGGGAAGGAGAAGGACGGGTGGAAAAGATAGAGGAACAAGAAAGAGAGAGAGGTGAAAAGGGAGAAGGGAGAGGAAAATTGTAAAGGGAAAGGAAGGGAGCAGGGATGGAGGAGAAAAGCAAGCTACGTCCTTCAGAGAGATTGTTACAGTTAGAGAACAGAGAATAGTGCTGAATAGGGAAAGAGAGAGATAAGAGAGTAGGAGGGAGGAGAGGAGGGAGGATAGAGAGTAGGAGGGAGGGAGGAGGGAGGGAGGAGGGAGGGAGGAGAGAAGGAGAACGGAGGAGAACGGGAGGAGAGAACAAGAAAGAGAGAGTGAAAAGGGAGGAGGAGGAAACTCTTGGTCAAATCTGCCATCCTCAACACATTTTCTACGAACTGGAGGAGAGAAAGGGAGAGAGAGAAAAGGGATTGGGTTGAGGAGGGTGGAAAAACTCCTGAACTCAGCAATGGGACTAAAAACACCAATTCTAAAGTTCTGAAGTTGATCTGACACTAAACAAACTGCTGTCCTAGTCTCTCTCTCCTCACACACACACACACACACACACACACACACACAACACACACACCACACACCACACACCACGTGACAGCAGCACACACAGCACAACAAAGAAAGATACAGGTCTTGCTGAAAACATCAAAATATGGTAGAAGAAAATGTAACAGTAATCAAATCAGGAGAAAATGTAACAAGTAGAGGTCAAAATCAGAAGGAAAATGTAACAGCAGAATGAGGTCAGAAATCAGAAGAAAAATGTAACAGTAAGGTCAGAAATCAGGAGAAATGTAACAGTAAGGTTCAGAAAATCGAGCAAAATTGTAACACTGTGAGGTCAAAATCAGAAGGAAAATGTAGACACAAGTGAGTCCAGAAATCAGAAGAAAC
>NC_036858.1:1733125-1748975 GCF_002910315.2 Salvelinus sp. IW2-2015 | reverse complement strand
CTATCTCATACAACGGATTGTGTCTCAAATGGCACCCTATTCCCAATACAGTGCACTACTTTTGACCAGAGACCTATGCACAATGGTCAAAAGTAGTGCACTACATAGCAAATATGCTACCATTTGGGATGTAGCCAAAATGTCAGAAGTGATTTCCATTCCCCTTGCGGCTGAATGTGGTGTCTGGCAGGTCTACAGCAAGCAACAGGCTGTCTGGCCTGGCCTAGTTCAGCACTGCACCCCTCTGCTCTGTCCTGCCACTGGCTCTGTACTGGCTTCCCCTCCCACCGGAGAAGCATAAAGAGACTGCATGTGTTTGAGCTACAGTCACAATCATTGTGAAAGAACTACAGTCACAATCATTCCACCCTGACTTTGAGGTTCAGGCCAAATGTAAGTCAGGGGGAATTTTGTGTTTTGGTGTCATGTCCAGAATGCTTAAGAAANACACACACACACACACACACACACAAGGTGCTCCTGTGTAATGATCATGCTGTTTAATCAGCTTCTTGATATGCCACACCTGTCAGGTGGATAGATTATCTTGACAAAGGATAAAATACTCACTAACAGGGACGCAAAAAAAATTGTGCGCAGATTTTGAGAGAAATAAGCTTGTTGTGCGTATGGAACGTTTCTGTAATCTTTTATTTCAGCTCATGAAACATGGGACCAACACTTTACATGTTGAGTTTATATTTTTGTTCAGTGTAAAATCTTTTAATGAGAGTACAGCAACAAGGATTTGACCGCTAGGTACATTTTATCCAGCTCCTCCCCTCTGTCACCTCTGATGAATGTTCTTTTCTCTAATGACTCTATTTATCAGCAAACCCTTTAAACGATTTCATTTCACTTAATGGTCCGTGTTCACCTCTTAATTTATCACCAGCCCACCAGATCAATAAGAGGAGTCGTAGCTCTGCCTCTCTAATATGGTACGGCTTGTTAGAGTGAGTGGGTGTGATGAAAAGATGGGAATTATGTTGCACCGGTCTCCAGTCTTATTATTGTAACTACAGTAAAGAACCACTTCTCATTGCCTAGACTGTACTTAACGGAACTGACATTTCATTTTGTTATTGTACTTTTACTTCACCAAAGAGACAGAATTATTCTACAAGTAAGTGCTTGACAGCGTCGTTTGGTTGTACCTTTGCCGAATGCCCATAACTTGCCAACAAAGTCTTCACATATAACTAATACAAAGAGAAATTTCAAGGACATGTTCATAAAACGTTCAACACAACTTGCAGCGCTCACCATATTACATTTTCTATTTCTAGACAAGCGTTTTAATAAGTGAGATTGTGAACGACCTTTCACATGTTTGCAAACTACGGTGAAAAAAAATCCAGATTGCTAGTCACTTATAATTGACAACCAAAAGGGAATGCCGGAGTAAGCTGTCACTGTTTTGTACGGTAGCTTCTCACATTGTCATTTCACCCCCCCCCCCAGGCAGCCAAACAATGTGTAGACGCAGCTCTCTGAGGGAACCGTATAGCGCCTAGAATCCAATATATGGATAATGCAGGATAAAGAGAAAAAAATACAAAGCCAATCTTGGAGGAAAATTGAAGTTGAATAGAAAAATGTTTCTTTATTTTCTTCTTCAAACAATATTTTGGTATCATAACATGATCAGAGGATGTAGACATGCGCCACAGACACACAAAAAAATGATTGATCAAAGTCATTGTTTGGCAAGAGAGTCCACTCCTCTATGTGTCCTTGGTGTGAATCAGTCTCTGTTTAGAGGGGAAGGATGAACAAACCAGCGGCACTTCAGACTTCATCAAGGCCTGGATAAAAAAACCCCCCCCCCCCCCCCCCGTCTAGATTTGTGGTCTCAACAAAAGACAGACCCCTGTGCTCTACACAGAGTTCTAGTTTTCATCTTCGTCCATTGATTTGATTTCATACAGTCCTTTGACACAAGGCCTACTCAGCAGTAATGCAATGGGAGGCATGAGCCGCTGTGTCTCTCTGAGGAACGACACCTCAGTATTGGAAATACAAAACAAGTTTGAGACAATATCCGGTACTCTGTTCAGCCGTCCACCAAATCTACTGACAGTTTTGTGACGTAGACAGTTTACTACAGGTCTAAAGTAGTTCACTACACATACTGTAAAGGGCTTGCTGTGAATTTGACAGTAACTTACAGGCAGGTAACAGTCTGTATTTCAAATTACAGTACACCTACTGTAATATAAATACGGCACAAAGCAAGTACTATGTAATGACACACAGTACAATACAGTGAAATTGACTGTATTATACTGTAACAGAAAGTGCATGCTGCTGTAATTGAAATGAATGAACGAATGGATGAAGGAAATTCATTGAAGGGAGAAGTTTGTACTTCAAAGAATTTTCAACATCAAATCAAAATCAAATCAAATGTTATTTGTCACATGCTTCATAAACAACAGGTGTAGACTAACAGTGAAATGCAAAGTTAAGATAAAAAAAATTATAGAACAAATTGAAATAGTGACATGAGGAAGAAATACACAGTGAATAGTGAATAACAACAACGAGTAAAAGTAACATGTCTATATACAGGGAGTAACAGTAGCGAGTCGATGTGCAGGGGTACAATGTAATAACATGTCTATATACAGGGAGTAACAGTAGCGTGTCGATGTGCAGGGGTACAATGTAATAACATGTCTATATACAGGGAGTAACAGTAGCGAGTCGATGTGCAGGGGTACAATGTAATAACATGTCTATATACAGGGAGTAACAGTAGCGAGTCGATGTGCAGGGGTACGAAGTAATTGAGGTAGCTATAAGTAGGGGTAAAGTAACTAGGCAACAGGATGGATAATAGACAGTAGCAGCAGCGTATGTGGTGAGTGTGAATGTATGCGTGAGTGGGTTTGTTTGTGAGTGTGTGTGTGTGGTGTGTGCATGCTATGTGTGTGTGGGAGTGTGTAGTGTGAGTGTGTGTGCGTGTTGGGATATCAGTGTAAGTATGTGGGTGTTTGTGGGTAAAGTACTGTGTGTGTACATAGAATCAGCGCAAGAGAGTTAGTGCAAAAAAGGGTCAATGCAGGTAGTCCGGGTAGCCACTTGATTAGCTATGTAGCAGTCTTGTTTAGCAGTCTTATGGCTTGGGGGTAGAAGCTCTTTAGGGTCCTGTTGGTTCTGCTTGCTGTGCGGTAGCAGAGAGAACATTCTATGGCTTGGGTGGCTGGAGTCATTGAACATTGTTTGGGCCTTCCTCTGACACCACCTGGTATAAAAGTCCTGGATGGCAGGGAGCTCGGCCCACGTTATGTATTGGGCTGTACACACTACCCTCTGTAGTCGTCAGATGCTTTGCAGTTGCCATACCAAGCGGTGATGCAGCCAGTCAAGATTCTCTCAACGGTGCAGCTATAGAACTTTTTGAGGATCTGAGGGCCCATGCCAAATCTCTTCAGCCTCCTGAGAGGGAAGATGCACTGTCGTGCCCTCTTTACAACTGTGTGGGTGTGTGTGGAGGGGACTAACAACATGAGGGGACTAACAACACACCCCTTTGGGGGAGGCACACGGGTAGATTGGCGGACTCAGTTAGGAGACCTGAGCCAACTCCCCGTGCTTACCGTGGCGAGAGAGTGACTGGGCAGAAACCGTGTTATGCAGAGAAGCGCAAGGTGTCCCCAGTGCGCACGCATAGCCCGGTGCGCTACATCACAGCTCCTCGAATCGGCCGGGCTAGAGTGGGCATCGAGCCAGGAGGGATGATGCCGGCTCAGCGCATCTGGTCTCCAGTGCGTCTCCTCGGCCCGGGGTATACTGCACCAGCCCTACGCACGGTGTCTCCAGTTCGCCAGCACAGCCCAGTGCGGCCTGTTCCAACTCTCCGCACTTGCCGGGCTACAGGGGGGATCCAGCCAGGACGAGTGGTGCCAGCTCTGCGCTCGAGACCGCCAGTGCGCCTCCACGGTCCGCAGTCGGCATCGATGGCGTGGCCGAAGGGACAGGGCCTTGCCTGCATGTCTCGCCCAGGCCTGGGGAGGGTTCCTGTGTCTGTGCTAAGCCTAAACCCTCCTGCAGTGTCTCCCCACCTGGATGATCCCTCGTGCCCTTCTCCCAGATGCCAGCCACGCCCTGTCACGAACTTCGTCCTGTCTCTCCACTCCTGTAATGATCAATGCACGAAGCCTCCAGTGGATGATCCTTCTGGCTCAATACCAAGCCTCACGGTGACTAATCCCATAGGCACCGAGTTAAGGCCTCCAATGAGGATCCATGGCACGAAGCCTCCCAGTGGTGATCCATGGCACGAAGCCTCCAGGTGATAATCCATGGCAAGAAGCCTCCAGTATGATCCATGCACGAAGCCTCCAGTGTGATCCATGGCACGAAGCCTCCAGGTGGATGATCAATGGCAGCATAGCGCCCAGTGAGATCGATGGCAGAAGCCTCCAGTGGATGATCCATGGCACGGAAGCCTGCCAGTGATGATCCATGGCAAGAGCTCCAGTGTGTCCATGACAAGCCCTCCAGGATAACGCATGGCAAGAACCTCCAGTGATAATCTGGCACGACCACGTGATCATGCACAATCCAGTGATGATCCATGGCACGAACCTCAGTGGTGATCCATGGCAAGAAGCCTCCAGTGATAATCCATGGGCAATGAAGGCCTCCAGTGATAATCCATGGCACGAAGCCTCAGTGATGATCCATGGCACGAAGCCTCCAGTGATAATCCATGGCAAGAAAGCCTCCAGTGATAATCCATGGCAACGAAGCCTCCAGTGATGATCCACGGAAGAAGCCTCCAGTGATAATCCATGGCACGAAGCTCAGTGATCGATTCATAGCACGAAGCCTCAGTGATGATCCATGCACGGAAGCCTCCAGTTGATGATCGGCATGTGACACTATTAAGCAAGCTCCAGTGATGATCCCATGGCAACGAAGCCTCCAGTGATGATCCATGGCACGAGCCTCCAGTGATGATCCGTGGCACGAAGCTCCAGTGAGGATCCATGGGCAACGAAACCTCCGGTGAGGATCCATGGCAAGAAGCTCCAGTGAATAATGCCCATGGCGAGCGAAGTTCCAGTGGATGATCCATGGCACGAAGCCCCAGTGATAATTCCATGGCAAGGAAGCCTCCAGTGAATCATCATGGCACGAACCTCCAGTGGGATGGTCCGATGGCAAGAAGCCCTCCAGTGATATGGCCATCGCACGAAAGCGTCCAGTGATGTAATGCGCATAGCACGGAAGCCCGTCCAGTGATGATCCATGGCACAAGCCTCCAGTATGATGCCATGGGAAGCCTGCCCAGTGATGAATCCGTGGCATCGAAGCCTCCTGTGAGGATCCATAGCAGCGAAGCCTCCAGGTGATGGATCCATGGCACAAGAGCTCCAGTGATGATCCAGTGGCCACGAAGCCTCCTAGTGATGATGCCGTGGCAAGCGAAGCCTCCCTGTGAGGCATCCATGGCAACGCAGCCTGCTGGTGAGGATCGCATGGGCACACAAGCCTCCGGTGAGGGATGCCATGGCATGAAGGCCGTCCAACGAAGGGACGTCAGTCTGGGGAGGCCTCCAAACCACGCCTTCTGGTCCGGAACCTCCAGCGACGCCCTCGTACGTGCCGGAGCCTCCAGCGTCGCCCTCTAGTGTCGGGTTGTAGCCTCGCAGCGAAGTGCCCTCTGAGTCCGGAGGCTCCAGCGTCGCCCCTCCTAGTTCGGAGCCTCCAGCGCCGCCCTCTAGTGCGCCGGAGCATCCAGCGTCGCCCGTCCTGTGCCGGAGTACAGGCAGAGTTCCCTGCCTGTCCGAGCAGCCAGAGTCCTCCCTCTGTCCGGAGGCAGAGACAGAGTCTCCCTCCTGTCCGGAGCAGCTGAGAGTCTCCTCCTGTCCGGCGCAGCCAGAGTCTCCCTCCTGTGCCGGCGGCTCTGCCAGAGCTCCGCGCCTGTTCCGGCGCTGCCAGAGCCTCACCGCCCTGTCTGGCGCTTGCAGGAGTTTCCCTCCTATTCGGGGGTCCGTTGTAAGGGTCCCCATCCGGGGTTCGGCGGCAAGGGTGCCACTGCCAAGAGGCGCTACATAAGGGGGCGCAAGAAAAGGTGGAGTGGGGTCTAGGTGAAATTCCCAGTCCAGACCTTCCTATTGGTTCAGTTTTTGCGCCCGGAGTTCCGCACCTTTGGGGGGGGTACTGCAGCCCTGACCGTAGATTGCTTTGTATGTTTCTTATTTTTAGTTTGGTCAGGGTGTGATGTTGGGTGGGTATTCTATGTTGTAGGTCTAGGTTCTCTATTTCTATGTGTTTGGCCTGGTATGGTTCTCAATCAGAGGCAGCTGTTTATCGTTGTCTCTGATTGAGAGCCATACTTAGGTAGCCTGTTTTCCCACTTTTGTTTGTGGGAGGTTATTTTATGTTTAGTGTTTTGTTTCACCTTTCAGGACTGTTCGTTTGTCGTTTTTGTTGTTTGTCAAGTGTTTTCGTATTTTATTTAAAAAAATATGACCACTTACCACGCTGCACCTTGGTCCTCCTCTCCTTCTCCAGACGACAATCGTTACAACCTGTTTAATGGTCTTATGCACGTCGGCTACGGAGAGCGAGATCACAGAGCCAGAACAGATGGTGCTCATGCATTTAGCTTTACTGAAATTAAGGGATTGGTGCAAGCAGGTTGGGTAAAGTGTTTATAAAGTGCCTTCGGAAATTATTCAGACACTTTGACTTTTTATACATTTTGTGACGTTACAGCCTTATTCTAAAATTGATCAAATAAAACATTTTCCTCAGCAATCTACAGAAAATACCCCATAATGACAAAGCAAAAACAGGCTTTTAGAAATGTGTGCAAATTTATTACAACCGAATACAGCTTATTTACATAAGTATCCAAACCCTTTGCTATGAGAATCGAAATTGAGCTCAGGTGCATCCTGTTTCCATTGATCCATCCTTGAAATGTTTCCACAACTTGATTGGAGTCCACCTGTGGTAAATTCAATTGATTGGACATGATTTGGAAAGGCTCATACCTGTCTATATAAGGTCCCACAGTTGACAGTGCATGTCAGAGAAAAAAACAAGCCATGAGGTCGAAGGAATTATCCGTAGAGCTTTGAGACATGATTGTGTCAAGGCACAGATCTGGGGAAGGGTTCCAAAACATTTCTGCAGCATTGCAGGTCCCTAAGATCACAGTGGCCTCCATCATTCTTAAATGGAAAAAGTTTGGAACCACCAAGACTCTTCCTAGAGCTGGACCCCGGCCAAACTGAGCAATCGGGGGAGAAGGGCCTTGGTCAGGGAGGTGACCAAGAACCCGATGGTCACTCTGACAGAGATCCAGAGTTCCTATGTGGAGATGGGAGAACCTTTCAGAAGGACAACCATCTCTGCAGTACTCCACCAATTAGGCCTTTATTGTAGAGTGGCCAGACGGAAGCCACTCCTCATTAAAAGGCACATGACAGGCCTCTTGGAGTTATCCAAAAGGCACAAAAAGACTCTCAGACCATGAGAATCAAGATTCTCTGGTCTGATGAAACCAATATTGAACTCTTTGGCCTGGATCCCAAGCGTCACGTCTGGAGTAAACCTGGCACCTTCCCTACGGTGAAGCATGGTGGTGACCGCATCAGTCTAGAGGAAACCTGGCACCATCCCTATGGTAAAGCATGTTGGTGGCATTTTCAGCGGCAGGGACTGGGAGACTAGTCAGGATCGAGGCAAAAATGAACCGAGCAAAAAGTACAGAGAGATCCTTGATGAAAACCTACCCCAGAGCGCTCAGGACCTCAGACTGGGGTGACGGTTCACCTTTCAACAGGACAACAACCCTAAGCACACAGCCAAGACAACGCAGGAGTGGCTTCGGGACAAATCTCTGAATGTCCTTGAGTGGCCCAGCCAGGGCCCAGACTTGAACCCGATCGAACATCTCTCGGTAGACCTGAAATTGCTGTGCAGCGACGCTCCCCATCCAACCTGACAGAGCTTGAGAGGATCTGCAGAAAAGAATGGGAGAAACTCCCCAAATACAGGTGTGCCAAGCTTGTAGTGTCATACTCATGAAGACTCGAGGGTGTAATTGCTGCCAAGGGTGCTTCAATAAGTACTGAGTTAAGGGTCTGAATACTTACGTAAATGTGATATTTCAGTTGCCTAATTTTAATAAATTAGCAAACATTTCTAAAAACCACTTTTTGCTTCGTCATTATGGGGTATTGTGGGTAGATTGATGAGAAAAAAAAACAATTTAATCAATTTTAGAATAAGGCTGTAACGTAAGTCAAGAGGTCTGAATACTTTCAGAATGCACTGAACCTTACAGCATATTAATGAATATGTGGTGTTTTATATCACTTGAACTGAAGGTCTTAACAAAGGCTTTGAAACTGGTAGCAACTACAGGGCAAAACAGAACAAAAGGACAAAAATACTTCCTGCCACTGATCTGTCTCCATTTTTTAGTGATGGGGCACTTTTACCATATAGGAGATCAATTGGTACAGTATTCTCCAATATTGCCTCATACAAGGCACGCCTCAAAATATATTAATAAGCCAAAAACAACAATACCATGCACCCACTTGTGGTCAAATGGTTTTTGGCACTTAAACATACGGTGTTGTACTGTATTCTGTGGGGTGGAACTACAGTAACATTCGAAATACAGCAACATTTTCCCACAATGCATCATAATTGACAGTATGATGGAGTATTTTACTGTTAATTAAACCCCAAATGACTGTATATATATTACAGTTTTCCGTTACAGTGTAGGGAATAGGGTGCCTTTTAGGACGCCGACAGAAATAGACGGCGCTAATGATTAATGACCAATCACACACATTAAGAGAATGTTAAAAGAAGCGATCATCAAAGGAGTACTTAGTTTAATCATGTGCAGATACGGAATAAGGACAGGATATGAAAGAGAAAAGGATGAGATTGAATAATCCTGCTGGTATCTTTCGGTGGTAAGGCATGTTTCATGGCAGGGGTAAAGTAGTGTGGTTTCTTCAACCGTGTGACCGCATTGAAAGTTAATTTATTATTTCCCAAACTTTTTTTCACACAATGACTTTCACGATACACCAATTCACCAGAGGCAGGAAAAAAATGTCAATTGAAAGGGGTAAACACCAAACTAACCTTGGATCAGTCCATGGGGGCATCTCCATCCTGCAGTATACTGTTAATACATATGTAAACTCCAGACTCTCTGTGGGGAGAATACTATTAGCGGTGGTCTTAATGTGATTTATGTGTCCCTGTGAACAGACTGTTCCCCCTAATGAGGCCTGTTAAAGTGATTACCTAACACACCGGCTGACCAGGAAGTGGATCACTAAAGAGATAGGACCATGCATGACTCGACAGACAGAGAGAGAGAGAGAGACAGAGAGACAGAGAGCAGAAAGACAGAGAGAGAGAGAGAGAAGAGAGAGAGAGAGAGAGAGAGAGAGAGAGAGAGAGAGAGAGAGAGAGAGAGAGAGAGAGAGAGACGAGAGAGAGAGAGAGAGAGAGAGAGAGGAGAGAGAGAGAGAGAGAGAGAGAGAGAGAGAGAGAGAGAGAGACGAGAGAGAGAGAGAGAGAGAGGTGCTGAAACCTGTGATAAGTAAAACGTGACGATGGACAATGAGGAAGACGAAGAAGAAGAGATCATGGAAATCATTGAGGGTTCAATAAATAGATAAAGGAAAGTCAATTGTTTGTATTCTGAACTTCACGGAGTACAAAAGGAATCAACCCACTGCAGGGCAAATTCACACACACAGTAAGTACACTGGAGAAGGATGAAGGCACAACATCCAGCCAGTTAAACAAATAGCTCACCTGCTGTGTTTAGCAACCACTGCTCACCCGCTGTTAAGTGACTGCCATTATATAATGTAAGTCCCATGTACAATTATTAGTAAGCAACCACCTTCACTCAATCTCCACATCGAAGGATAGAATATACAGTACATTGTGTTCCCTGCTTCACAATGTATTGCACTTAGAACTTAGAAGTTTCGACCCCTGGCTTAATAAGAGCACAGCTCAGTCCCCACTATCCTCCTTTCTAAGATGAAAGTTCAGTCATTAAAAGCCAGTCAGTTATTTCATCACACTGCAGAACTACTCATCACCCATTGAGACCAGCACATAGTGGAGTGATTATGGGAAATCATTTCACAGTTTGTAGAGCCCCTACTATAGGCCCTGCTTGTTTCCCAGTGTGAACTTTTTAAAGCCAGCAGCGGCAGATAATAGGTAGAGTAGAGGAGGGGGAAAACATCTCCCATTGATTAGCTGCCCTGAAGCAATGTGTTTACATGATGTGGGAGGTTGTGTTCTGTAAGATAATGTATTTCTGCTGCAGTTGTTGTTATTGACTCAGGAAGCTGTGTGGAGAGAAGTCTGAACAGTTTGGAGCATTTCTTCATGAATCCATGCCTAATTGTACACAGGAAATAGATGATTTGTCACCTCAATCATCCAGGTGAATATAACACCTTCTGTTACTGATTAAATCTTATTTAGAAATGAGTTCTACATCATTTCACCCTTGTCCCTGTCTTCATAGCTTGGCCGTCACAGTTTATGAGCGTAGAATATAAAGGCAAGGTATTGCTGTTCATTATGCAGGAGACGTAGAGTATATCTTAATATATTAATTGATAAAACACCACTACGCTCTACTGAATCTGTACAAAAAGAGAAAGAGAAAGGGATGAAAAGTGGAGAGCGCCAGCGTGTGAATGTGGGGTGAAGAGATGGAGAGAACGGAACGGGACAGGTCTCTAGAGAGAGAGAGAGAGAGAGAGCAGAGAGAGATAGATAAGATAAGATAGATAGATAGATTAGATAGATAGATAGAATAGATAGATAGATAGATAGATAGATAGATAGATATAGATAGATAGATAGATAGATAGATAGATAGATAGATAGATAGATAGATAGATAGATAGATAGATAGATAGATAAGATAGATAGATAGATAGATAGAATAGATAGATAGATAGATAGATAGATAGATAGATAGATAGATAGATAGATATGATAGATTGGAGAGAGACAGAGAGAGAAAAGAGAGTTGAAACAGAGACAGGGAGAGAGTGAGAGATAGAGTGGAGAGAGAGAGAGAGAGAGAGAGAGAGAGAGAGAGAGAGAGAGAGGAGAGAGAGAGAGAGAGAGAGAGAGAGAGAGAGAAGAGAGAGAGAGAGAGAGACGAGAGAGAGAGAGACAGAGAGACGTTGAAAAGAAGACGGGAGAGAAGAGGTGGAAAGAGACAGGGAAGAGAGACAGAGAGAAGGGAGACAGAGAGCGAGAGAGGGATAGAGAGTGAAAGAGACAGGAGAGAGAGAGAGAGAGAAGACAGAGAGGAGAGGGAGGGATAGAGAGTTGAAAGAGACAGGGAGAGAGAGAGAGACAGAGAGAGAGACAGGGAGCGAGACGAAGAGAGGGATAGAGAGTTGAAAGAGACAGGGAGAGAGAGAGAGAACAGAGAGAGAGACAGAGAGCGAGAGAGAGGGATAGAGAGTTGAAAGAGACAGGGAGAGAGAGAGAGACAGAGAGAGAGACAGAGAGCGAGAGAGAGGATAGAGAGTTGAAAAGAGACAGGAGAGAGAGAGAGGAGAGAAGACCAGAGAGCGAAGAGAGAGGTGAATAGGAGATTGAAAGAGACAGGGAGAGAGAGAGAGACAGAGAGAGAGACAGAGAGCGAGAGAGAGGGATAGAGAGTTGAAGAGACAGGGAGAGAGAGAGAGAGAGAGAGAGAGAGAGAGAGAGAGGAGAGAGAGAGAGAGAGATGCGTCAACAGTAACCTTGGGAAAATATCTCTGCATTATCATTAACAGCAGACTCGTACATTTCCTCAATGAAAACAATGTACTGAGCAAATGTCAAATTGGGTTTTTACCAAATTACCGTACAACAGACCATGTATTCACCCTACACACCCTAATTGACAAACCAAACAAACCAAAACAAAGCAAAGTCTTCTCATGCTTGTTGATTTCAAAAAAAGCCTTCGACTCAATTTGGCATGAGGGTCTGCTATACAAATTGATGGAAAGTGGTGTTGGGGGTAAAACATACGACATTATAAAATCCATGTACACACAACAAGTGTGCGGTTAAAATTGGCAAAAGACACACACATTTCTTCTCAAAGGGTCGTGGGTGAGACAGGGATGCAGCTTAAGCCCCACCCTCTTCAACATATATTCAATGAATTGGCGCGAGCATTAGAACAGTCTGCAGCACCCGGTCTCACCCTACTAGAAATCCGAAGTCAAATGTCTACTGTTTGCTGATGATCTGGTGCTTCTGTCACCAACCAAGGAGGGCCTACAACAGCACCTAGATCTTCTGCCAGCAGATTCTGTCAGACCTGGCCCTGACAGTGAATCTCAGTAAGACCAAATATGGTGTTCCAAAAAAGGTCCAGTCTGCCAGGACCCCAAAATTCCATCTAGAGACACGTTGCCCTAGAGCACACAAAAAAACTATACATACCTCGGCCTAAACATCAGCACCAGAGGTAGCTTCCACAGACCTGTGAACGATCTGAGAGACAAAGGCAAGAAGGGCATCTATGCATCAAAAGGAAACATAAATTTCAACATACCAATTAGGATCTGGCTAAAAATACTTGAATCAGTCATAGAGCCCATTGCCCTTTATGGTTGTGGAGGTCTGGCGGTCCGCTCACCAACCAAGATTTCACAAATGGGACAAACACCAAAATTGAGACTGCATGCAGAATTCTGCAAAATATCCTCCGTGTACAACGTAGAACACCAAATAATGCATGCAGAGCAGATTAGGCCGATACCCCACTAATTATCAAAATCCAGAAAAGAGCCGTTAAATTCTACAACCACCTAAAAGGAAGCGATTCCCAAACCGCTTCCATAACAAAGCCATCACCATACAGAGAGATGAACCTGGAGAAGAGTCCCCTAAGCAAGCTGGTCCTAGGGCTCTGTTCACAAACACACCCCACAGAGCCCCAGGACAACAGCACAATTAGACCAACAAATCATGAGAAAACAAAAAGATAATTACTTGACCACATTGGAAAGAATTAACAAAAAACAGAGCAAACTAGAATGCTATTTGGCCTAAACAGAGAGTACACAGTGGCAGAATACCTGACCACTGCGACTGACCCAAACTTAAGGGAACAGCTTTGACTATGTACAGAACTCAGTGAGCATAGCCTTGCTATTGAGAAAGGCCGCCGTAGGCAGATCTTGGCTCTCAAGAGACGAGACTATGTGCACACTGCCCACAAAATGAGGTGGAAACTGAGCTTGCACTTCCTAATCTTCTGCCAAATGCATTAGATTAGGAAATATCTAATAATATATTCCAATTTACCAAAACCCAATTTCGATAAAACTCCCATATCTACTGGTGAAATACCACACAGTGTTCCATCACAGCAGCAAGATTTGTGACCTTTTGCCACAAGAAAAGGGCAACCAGTGAAGAACAAGCACCATTGTAAATACAACCCATATTTATGTTTGTTTACTTTCTGTTACAAACACTGTACATAGACATAATACGACATTTGAAATGTCTTTATTCTTTTGGAACTTCTGTGAGTGTAATGTTTACATCTCCACTTTTGTTTATTAACTACTTCACTTTCTTTGTCAATGTTAACACATGTTTTCCCATGCCAGTAAAGCCCTTGAATTGAAATTTATTGAGAGTGTGAATGAGTGAGTGAGTGAGTGAGTGAGTGAGTGAGTGAGTGAGTGAGTGAGTGAGTGAGTGAGTGAGTGAGTGAGTGAGTGAGTGAGTGAGTGAGTGAGTGAGTGAGTGAGAGAGAGAGAGAGAGAGAGAGGAGAGAGAGAGAGAGAGAGAGAGAGAGAGAGAGAGAGAGAGAAGAGAGAGAGGAGAGAGAGAGAGAGAGGAGAGAGAGAGAGAGAGAGAGAGGTGGCAGAGAGAGAGAGAGAGAGAGAGAGAGAGAGAGGGTGGAGGTGAATGAAGAAATTGATGAGAAGGTAGAGAGTGTCTCTGCGGAGTGACTGTCAGTATGAAGTGGCCTATGAAGCAGCAGCAACTTCTCCAGACAGAGGACATTACTCTCACCTACACTACATGACCAAAAGTATGTGGACACCTGCTGGTCTAACATCTCATTCCAAAATCATGTGCATTAATATGGAGTTGGTCCCCCTTTGCTGCTATAACAGCCTCCACTCTACTGGGAAGGATTTCCACTAGATGTTGGAACATTGCTGCAGGGACTTGCTTCCATTCAGCCACAAGAGCATTAGTGAGGTTGGGCACTGATATTGGGTGATTAGGCCTGGCTCGCAGTCTGTGTTCCAATTCATCCCAAAAGTGTTCGGTGGGGTTGAAGTCAGGGCTCTGTGCAGGCCAGTCAAGTTCTTGCACACCGATCTCGACAAACCGTTTCTGTATGGACCTAGCTTTGTGCACGTGGGAATTGTCATGCTGAAACAAGAAAGAGCCTTCCCCAAACTTCCCCCCAAAAAGTCACAGTGATGCCAAAACGTTGGTGTTTTACTCAATAAATTACCCATTTTATGAAGCTCCTGATGAACAGTTCTTGTGCTAACGTTGCTTCCAGAGGCAGTTTGGTACTCGGTAGCGAGTGTTGCAAACCGAGTACAGACGATTTCTACACACTTCAGCACTTGGCGGTCCCGTTCTATGAGCCTGTGTGGCCTACCACATTGCGGCTGCTCCTAGACGTTTCCACTTCACAATGACAGCACTTACAGTTGACCGGGGAAGCTCTAGCAGGGCAGAATTTGACGAACTGACTTGTTGGAATGGTGGCATCCTATGACGGTGCCACGTTGAAAGTCACTGAGCTCTTCAGTAAGGCCATTCAACTGCCAATGTTTGTCTATGGAGATTGCATGGCTGTGTGCTCAATTTTATACACCTGTCAGCAACAGTTGTGACGGAAATAGCCAAATCCACTAATTTGAAGGGGTGTCCCATACTTTTGTATATATAATGTATTATTCTGTCTATCACAGCTCTCACACCTCTCACAGAACACTCCTTACAGAACACACATCACAGAACACTCCTCACAGAACACGCCTCTCAGAACACGCCTCACAGAACACTCCTCACAGAACACGCCTCACAGAACACGCCTCACAGAACACTCCTCAACAGAACACGCCTCACCAGAACACTTCTCGACCACTCCAGAAACGCACAGATCTCTTTCTTTCTTTCTTTCTTCTTTCTTTGGTGGCTGTGATGTTGTGGTGGCAATGGATACAAGTTCCTATGTTGACCAATTGCTAGAGCAGCTTCCCGGGCTCCAGGATCTCTCTCTCTCTGTCTCTGGTTTCTCTCTCTCTCTGTTCTCTGTGTTCTCTTCGTCTCTTCTCTTTCTGTCTCTGTTTTCTCTCTCTCTGTCTCTGTTTCTCTCTCTCTCGTGTCTCTGTTTCCTCTCTGCTCCTTGTCTCTGTTTCTCCCTTCTTTTTTTTTTTTCTGTCTCTGTTCTCTCTCTCGTCTCTCTCCTCTGTTTCTCTCCTCTAGTTCCTGTCCTCTGTATCTTCTCTCTCTCTGTCCTCCTGGTTCTCTGCTCCTCCTCTTCGTCTCTGTTTCTCTCTCTCTATGTTCCTCTGTTTCTCTCTCTCTGCTCTCTCGTTTCTCTCTCTGGTCTTGTTTCTCCTCTCCTCTCTCATCCTCCTCTCCGTCGCACTCGCATCTTTTCTGTTTTTCTCTCCTCCGCTCTGTCTGTCTACTGGTTTCTCTGTTAGATCTTACGCTTTCTCTTCTTCTCCGGTCACTTTCTCTCGTCGTCCTTCTCTCTCTCCTCTCGTCTCTTGTTTCCTCTTCTGTCATCTTTCTCTTCGATCAATCC
>NC_036858.1:1728798-1732721 GCF_002910315.2 Salvelinus sp. IW2-2015 | reverse complement strand
AACAACACAAGAGGCGCTTCAAGGTTCTGCTAAAATGAAATCTCCACTATCATACACACACCCAGACACAGACACAGAACAACACACCACACACACACACACACCACAACACACACAACAACACAAGGCACCACAACACACAATCACACTAGACACACACACACACACACACCACAGCACAAAACACCCAACACATCACACAACCACAAAACACACACACCCACCACACAACACAACTCACACACACACCACACACACCACACACAACACACACAAGATACAAGAGAAGGTATTATACTCTGAGACTGTGCTAATCCGTAATCTTGACTATTAAGTTCATTATAGCTGATTCATCATCCCTCCCCCATCCCTCCATCCTCCTCCCCTCCACTTAATACTTTCCCCTCCTCTCCCCCTCCCTGCCATCCATCTCCCTCCCCTCTCCCTCCCTCTATCCATCCCTCTCCCTCTCTCCCTCCTCCCTCCCCCCTCCCCTCCCTCTTCTCCTCCACCATATCCTACTCCCCTCTCTCTCCTCCATAGCGTACCCATCCCTCCTTCCTCTCTCGTCCTCACCCTCTCACTTCCCTACCCCCCCTCTTCTCTCTCTCCCTTCATCCCTCCCGTCCCCGCTTCGGACAGCTCTCACACATCAACCTCTCCCCCTCTCCTCCATCCCTCTCCCCTCCCGTCCTCTGCTCCCTTCCCGTCCATGCCATCCTCCATCCACTCTCCCCTCCCCCTCCCCCCCTGTCCTTTTTTCCAATCACTTTGGTCTTTTCAAGCCTGCTTATCTGCAATGTGAGTAACCCTAAGAGAAACTGTGAGGTGTGTGAAAATCTTAATGTATTTAATTACCTGTATTAATAAGATCATTGAGGTCGCCTAGTAAATTCCCATATTGCATATTAATGGTGGCTGTGTACTTTTTGGAAAAATAGCTTATGTCCTTAGGAAAAGCATAGAGTGAAAATGTGAAAACAAATAAATGAGTTAGATGTAGATCCCAGTCTGACCATGTGGCTGATATCGGATCGCCAAGACATCCACATTCACAGGCTTCATATCCATCACGACTTCAGAGTGGAGGGAAGATATTGTAGTGGACAGTAATATTTTATATGTGTAATATACAGTATATATATGATATTACAAATACCTCACATTCAACTTGTAATAAGGCTGAGTAATTAGCCTATTAAAACATTTATCTGACTCAATAAAGATAATTTGAATACAGTATATAAGCAAGCATTAGGCAATGCGTTGACGTCGACTGGCAAGAACTGGTCTTAGAATTGTCTATATCAAAGGCAGGTATTTAATTAACATTGTACCATGAATGGATTCACATACAAAATATGAAGCTTAAGTTACAAAGCATTAACAAGCGTTACAAAGCATACTTCTAGGCATATAGATCCTAAGGTTAACTTAGAAGACAAAGCATGAACAAAGAGATGCCTATTAGGCCGGAGGCCTAGAAGCATGGGAAATGAGAATTGATCATACAACCTTCCTCCATGGACTGGATTGTCATGCATGCTCCCGCTCCCCCTCTCTGGCATTCGAGGGTGCCAGGCGGCCCATCATTACGCGCACCTGTCACCATCGTTACGCGCATCAGCGTTTCATGGGACTCACCTGGACTCTATTACTTTGTTGATTGTCTGTTACTTCCTCAGTTTCTTCCCCGTTTCTGCATTAATGTTGTTTTGTTCCCCCTGTCCAGACGCTGTCCTTGTTTTGTGTCATGTCCGTTATACATTAAATGTTCACTCCCTGTACTTGCTTCTTGTCCCCCAGCGTCTGTCCTCACATGGAAATAGGATAAGAGAGAGAACGAAGGCATTTAATTCCATTTATAACATCTAAAGGTATACCCTTTCAACCCAAAACCAACCACCATTGATGAATCAAACAATTCCAAGTTTACAGTAACCTAAACACTCCAAGGCCAAATCGCCACAGGGCGTCAAAGCATTTAAAGGCTTGTGTGGGATGATGAGACCAATGTAAATAAGACAGAATTCCTGAGAAGACAATAAAAACTATTTACATTATGGTGTCATTCAGAGGTTACCCTGTACAGATACAAGTTACCACAGAGATAATACTTCCATGTAGACAGCACCAGAGTTATCCCTCAGATAGATATCAAACATGGACTCTATAGCATTATTCCATCACTCATTCAGTAGTCAGTCCTCTGGATACTGTAACAAAGATACATGTTGGCCCCTCAGAGGGGGAAGAGCTGACTAGTCCTTGGGCATTGTGCTTTGTTCCTGGACCAATTGCCATGCAGCTCCATGTGACAGAGGACACATAAATTAGAGCCGAGCCTACAGTATCACATCCCTGGCAAACTATACACCAACCTGAGTATTCACTTCAAGCCTTTTAGCCAATAACGTCAAAGAACACAAACACTCAGGTAACACTGACTCTGTCTGACACCGACATCTAGATGAATGAATCCTGTATTTCTATTGGTTGGTTGAATTTACACATATCAATAAGGCGTCATGCCATTGGTTACGCTTGCAAGATAAAGGCAGATGGTGAACCTCAAGTCGTCCCAGTCTGATAGTGACAAGAAAGCGGTGGGTCACGTTCTGAAATATTGTATTCTATTGTCATATTTACAACGTGTACGACTTCTCTATGTACATGTTCTAATGTATTTACACGGAGTAAACCAAACATAAGGAACACCTTCCTAATATTGAGTTGCACCCTCCTTAATATGTTGTATACTCAGTGTATATGTGTACGGTACCTGTTAGATATTGGGGGCAACCTGGGATGTGCTTTTGTATGTTATTGCTGTAAGTTAGCTAGCATGCTCTAATAGTATTGGTCCCATTGTGTCCCTGCTAATTCACTGTTATTTCCATGACAACAGAAAAATCATGAACCTACAGCAATCAACATATTGTTGTCCTGGCTATCTATGTGCTTCCTTGTGTCTATTGCATTTTATACCAGTTTTGTCATTGATGTAATGTTTGATTACCCAGTATGGTATTGACATACAACCGAACGAATCATGAATCAAGTTTCAAGTTGTAATGTTACGCACAAAAAGGACGGTGAAATGCCTTTCTTGCAAGCTCCATGCAGTAATCAATAACAATGCAATAGTAAAAATAACATAAGGTTGTCACATTATTGTGTATAGGTGGAATGGAAGTCAGACGCAGGAGAGTTAGATGGAGTGTAAATGTAGACTTTTACTAAATGTCCACTCGACATGCTCCAAACACGAAAATATACATACATCAAATAAACATGGGTATGAGGACCGTGCGCATGTCTATACAACAAGAAAACATACTTGACATAAAATATCTCTGACAAACACATAGGCGAAACAGAGGGTTAATACACAAAGGTATAGAATGGGATTGAAAACAGGTGTGTGGAAGACAAGAACACAATGGAAAAATGAAAAAATGGATCGATGATGGCTAAGAAGGCCGGTGACGTCGACCGCCGAACACGCACCGAACAAGGAGAGGCAACGACTTCGGTAGAAGTCGTGACATTACCCCCCCCCCTGACGCGCGGCTCCAAGCAGCGCGTCGACACCGGCCTCGGGGACGACCGGAGGGCGAGGTGCAGGGCGATCCGGATGGAGGCGGTGGAATTCTTTTAACATGGAAGGATCTAAAACGTCCTCCCACGGAACCAGCATCTCTCTCCGGCCGTACCCCTCCCAGTCCACGAGGTACTGAAGGCACCTCACCCGACGTTTCGAATCCAAATGGATCGAACAGAGTCGCGGGACCCCTCGATGTCTAGAGGAGGCAGGAGAACTTCATGCACTTCACCTCTGGAGCGGGCCAGCCCACCCCCTGAGGAGAGACCATGGAACGAGGGGTTAATAACGGTAATTAGTGGGCAAGTTGTAACCTATA
>NC_036858.1:1718798-1723798 GCF_002910315.2 Salvelinus sp. IW2-2015 | reverse complement strand
TTTTATTTTTTTTAATTATATTGTTTATTAGAATTTTTTTTGAGAACAATTTTTACATGTTAACGAAATTTCTGTAAAAATTTTTTTTTATTTTTATTTTTTTTTTTTATTTTTTTTTTTTTATTCTTTTTTTTTTACATTCATCTTTTTTTTGTTTTTTTGGTTTTTCTTCATTTAACGCCATTTTTTTTGAAAACATTCTTATATTTTTTCTTTCGGATTTTATTTAGTTCGATTTTCAACCATTTTTATTAAGAACCAATTCTTTTTATTTTTTTTTTTCTTACGATTGTTTTCTGTTATTGTTTCTCTATTTACTTGAACAAGACACATTTCTGATGATTTTTTATTTGTTTCATATTTTATTTTTTTTTTATTTTTTATTTTTGACATCCTCAACGTCTCTTAGCTAAAGTGGGCCACCAGTATTCCCATCAGAACAGCGGCAGTCGTGCGACCTAATCCCAAGAATGACTAGCTAGGAGAGGGACGTGTGAGCCCATAGTAATCGGTCGGAGGGACAGCCAGACGGAACGTTACAGACGACAGCTGGAACACTCAGAGGAGAGGGGCTCTGCACGTGCGCCGCTCAAATATGTCCGCGTCCAGAACTTGCCCACAGCTACTAGGCTGCAACCCGAAACACGCAGCTGGGAGTATGGGGGTGGGATCATGGACCGTTCCCTGTGTCATTACAGCTCGAAGCAATGCGTCTGCCTTGACGTTCATGGGAGCTGGTTCTGTAAAGTAAGCGTACACACAAAACGAGTGAAAAACATGGCCCACCTTCGCCTGGCGAGGATTCAGTCTCTCGCCTGCCGGAATGTACTCCAGATTGCGGTGGTTCAGTTCCAGAATGAGAGAAGGGTGATCTAGAGCCTCCTCAGAGCCAATGCCTCCACCCTTCAAGGCTTTTAGACAGCTAACAAGCTCTCGGTCCCGCCACATCATAGTTTCGCTTCTGCCGGGCTGAGCTTCTCGAAAGAAAGCACAGGGGGAAGCTTCAGTGGCACACCCGAACGCTGAGAGAGCAACTGGCTCCTAGCCCAGCTTTTCGGAATGGCGCACTCTACTCGATGCAGATGCAAAGAGGGATCCGGATGAGCCAACACGTGCCCGAGGCTAAAACACGAGTACACTATCGAAGCTTGTCAACAAAGCCTATCTCGCTCTCGGCCACGAACCAAGTTGGAGCAATGCATATTGATAGAGGACGTATTGCTAAATGACTTAAATTGTAAATGTAAATGTAAATGATATGGACGGACGTTTGGGCTCCGGCGCTTGAGATTGGACGGAACAAGTGGTCCTGAATCGACCACTACGCGTTTGTACTCGAGTCTATCCGAGACGTCACCGTAACGGGAAACATGGGCTATAGAAGACCCGGAACCCTCAACTTCGACCCGGTGACTCTGTCCATACCAGGCTTGGACAACATGCTGGCTACTGGCGTGGAACGTCTAGAATCGGTCTGGTTGTTCCATCCTCCCTCCTCTTCCGCACCCTCTCTCCGATACTATGGATAGGGAGGGATGGTGCTGCAGGGAGACCGGAGGGGGTTCCTGCTCGAGCACCATTCATATGATCGCAGAGATCACACTGCTGGTCGGTGACTCGGGATTGGTTCCTCTGGGATGAGGAGCAGGCAGGGACTCTGGCATCACCCCGGGTGAGTAGGCCCAATTCTCATCCAGAGCCTGCTAGCCTGCAGCTTATATGTTTGTCTCTGTCACTTTTCCGGATATTTTCCGCAATTCCAGTAATAAGAGCGCTAGTAGATTAGGCGGCGCTGGAATTTCATTAATAAAAATTTAAGCTCATAGTTTAGGGGAGATTCCTAGTGTTTCTGATGGGTATGTTTATCCCTATTCATGCCTTAGATAGTCGACCAAGTAGGGTAGGGTTTATCAGGGAGTACGCACCTTTTGGTATAGTGATAACGCAGGAGGGTCAAAGGCAGAAAGATTAGTCTCCAGTACCATCAGACCAGTGAGAAGAGTTTCGCACTCAGTCTCATGCCTCACGGAAGCCTGGAGTGGTGCCAACTGCTGTGTGTTAGAGAGGTGCGGCGTTGGACATTTTGAAAGGAGTTCATGACCCATTTCGGAAGGTATCGACCACCCAGTCCGAAGGCAGAGACGGCGAGGTGAGCTACCTCTATCAATCCTGAAGGCAGGGGAGACGAGGAGTGCACAGGAGTTTTGCTTTGGAGTTTGTTGGGACCCTGTGAGTGTGTATGGGCCCCTGTTGAAGTGTGTTGAAGCCCTGTCGAGTGATGTTAGGCCTCGTGGAGGTGTGTTGGGCCCTCGTGAGTGAGTTGGGCCATGTGAGTGCGTGTTGGGCCTGTGAGGTGTTGTTGGGCCTGTGCGTGTTGGTTGGGACCCTGTGAGTGTGTTGGGCCCTGTGAGTGTGTGTGGGCTACCTGTGACTCGTGGTTCTGGGACCCTGTGACAGTTTTTGTGTTGGGACTCGTGAGTGTGTTTGGGTCCGCCTGTGGGTGTGTTGGTGCCCTGGAGTGTGTGGGCCCTGTGAGTGGTTGTTGGCCCCTGTGAGTCGGTGTTGGACCTGATGCAGTGTGCTTGAGACAGTCTATCAAAACAATACACTGTTGTCCTGTACATTCTGAATAATGCTTCCTACTTATGCAAGAATGGAACCCAAGCAGAGGTGAGATGGAACACGTGGCTTTCTCGTATAAATCACCATACGGCAACCTAAAGTTTACAAAGTCACCACATTTATCGAGATTCACTGTTACTATTGGCAGTTGCGGGGAAACATAAGTAGCTTTCCTATCCACCCTATATATATAAGGTATGGTGGAGTCTGATATGTGTAAGTATGTGAGGGTGAGTAGTGTATGGTAGGTTACTGATGCGCACGGTCTGCGAGTGTGTGTGGAGGTGTCGGTTGTCGGGATATGGCGGTACGCGGGGCGATAGTGCTCCACGTGGAGAAGTGAGAGTTCGCGACCCTGCGACGTCTACAACTCTGAGTGACCGTGGATGAGAGATCACCGAGGAGGAGCCGTAAAGAATCCTCTACACAGACACACGAGTACAGCTCGCACTGGCTACCTTCACTGTTCCTGGGCTAACAACAGCCAGTGCTTGACAAAATTTATATCATCAGAGCGAGTTTTGAATAACCTTCGATAATTTGGAACCCGCGGATCGCTTGTATGAATACTAAGATGACGGTATCGTTCTACGTCCCACCTATTTGAAGGTTACTCCTAAAAATGCTGGTTGTTCTAATGACCCACCTGCTGGGGCCCCTGCAGCCATTGGGTCAAGTTTAGTTGGGTGTTCTCCTTTCAAAACTGCTCTGTTATTGATTTGATGGTCTGGGTCTATTGATGATGGGGTGCTGGTTATTGATGAGGGTGCTGGGTATTGATGATGGGGTGCTGGGTTATTCGATGATGGTGTGCTGGGGTTCTATTGATGCATGGGTGCTGGGGTTATTCGATGCATGGGTTGCCTGGCCGCTTATTGATGATGGGTGCTCGGGTTACATGATGACTGGGTTGCTGGGTTATTGATGAATGCGGGTGCTGGGTTTAATTGATGATGGCGTGCTATGTTATTCGTGATGATGGGTTTCTGGGGTTAATTGATAGATGGTGCTTGGGTTTATTGATGAATGGGTGCTGGGTTGATTGAGCTGATGGGTGCGGCTTATTGATGATGGTGCCTGTTATTGATGAATGGGTTCCTGTCGGGTTATTGATGATTGGGTGCGTGGGTTATTGATTGATAGGGTGCTGAGTTTATGGAATGCATGCGGTGACTGGGTTGATTGATTGATGGGTGCCTGGGTTATTGATGAGGGTGCTGGGTTACGTTGATGATGGTTCTGGGTTTTGAATGATGGGTGCTGGGCCTTATTGATGATGGGTGCTGAGTATTGATGTCAGGTGCTGGTTACTTGAATCGATGGGTGCTGGGCTTATTGATGATGGGTTCTGGTTACTTGATGATGGTGCTGGGTCTATTGAGATGGTGCTGGAGTTATTGATGATTGGGTGCTGGGTTTATTGATGAATGCGGTGCTGGTTATTGGATGATGGGTGCTGGGTTATTGATGATGGGTTCTGGGGCTTATTGGAAGCATCTGAGGTGGCTTAGAGTGTATTGACATAGATGGCGTTTGGCGTTATTTGAATGATGAAGGCGGTGCTGGGTTAGGAGATGATCGGGTGCTGGAGTTACATTGATGATCGGGTTCTGCCGGTTTATCTGATCGATCGGGCTGCCTGAGTTATTGATGATGGGTTGCTGGGTTATATTGATGATAGGATTCTGCGTTATTGATCGATGGGTGCTGGGTTATTGGTCGATGGGTGGTTAGCAGCTTATTGATGATCGGGTGCTGGCGTTATTGATGATGGGTTCCCTGGCGTTATTGATGGATGGGTGCTGAGTTAATTGATGGATGGGTGCTGGGTGTATTGAGTGATGGGTGCTCGGGTTATTGATGAAGGTGCTGAGTTATTGCATGATGGGTGCTTGAGGTTTTGATGATGGTGCTCGAGTTATTGATGATGGGTGCTGCGGTTATGATGATGGGTTCTGGGTTATTGTGATGGGGTGAGTTTATTGATGATGGGTTTCTGGGTCTTATTGATGATGGGTGCTGGGTTATTGAATGATGGGTGCTCGTTATTTGATTGATGGGTGCTCGGGTTACTCTGATGACTAGGGTGCTCTGTTATTGATGATGGGTGCTGGGTTACTTGCATGATGGTCGGGTTATTGATGATGCGGCTGGGTTTAATTGGATGATGGGTGCCTGGGTTATTGATGAATGGGTGCTGGGCTTAATATTGATGATGGTGCTGAGTTATTGATGATGGGTGCTGCGGGTTATTGATGATTGGTGTCTATCTGGGTTTATTGATGATGGTTTGGCTTATTGATGATGGGTTGCTTGAGTATTGATGACGGGTGCTGCGGTCTTACCTTGATGCATGGTTTCCTGGGGTTATTGATGAT